>NC_056743.1:505300785-505303285 GCF_019279795.1 Protopterus annectens
ACACAGACCATCTGCTTACTGAGGTGCTTTGTTGCGTTTTTTGCAAAAAAGAAAATTAAACAGTTTGAAACAAAGTTCCAGACATTTTTATTTAATGTTGTATTTTTTTTTACTAGTAAGTGTCTGGATATCAGGGTCACAGTTTATCTTGTAAAACAAATAAAAATGCAGTCTGGTTTTTTTTTTTTTTTTTTTCGTTGCTTGATTTTTTATTTATGCTGTCTTTACGACCACCGCACAGAATGTTGAAGTATCACATACAGTTATTGCTGTACTCTGCATAAAAACTCAGGTTCATTCTTTAGAAGGTAAAGCCATTTACTTTGCAACTCCAGTATAATCTCTCAGATGTCTGTTTACAGAGTGATACATTCTACATGCGTTGTCTACTTGAGAACTGTACCATACTGAAGTATATAAATTTACAAAATACAAAGACAATTTGGAAACTTAAATTATATACATCCTAATATCCTCATCTAAATGAGGTTACACGTGTAAATAGTGTTTTAAATCAGAGGGCTAGGATTTTAAATTGAGTGGATCATAATATATATTTTTTTGTTTCTGTATTAAGTAATGTGCTTTGAAAGAACATCTGTATGGTAGTGTGACATAAAATGCAAAGATAATGTAAATTGTGAATCTTTGGTTTTAAAGGGACTGATGATTATTGGCTGGAACAAGGTTATGAGGAAGTACTATTCTGTAACAGATGAAAACACTTAATCAGTTTTAACATGTTCTTCGTTTGAATAAACTTGATAATTTTTTCCATGTACTCCTTGACTTGGTTCTATTCCACTGCAGTCAGGTGAGTACGCAACAGCACTGTATTTGTATTTTGGTTTATTCATTTGGTGTTTGCCGCTTGTGTGTACGTTTTTATAAATATACTTATTAGAGAGCTTGCAGGTAGGCAAGTCATGCAGAAACCTCTTTCCAGAAGGAAGTTGAGGCAAAGATTACATTGAACTTAGTTACGCATTTAAGTTGTCATTTTGTCTTTATTGAGTGTCCTGATAGGCATCAGTAATTTTGCATAGCATCAGAAGTGAAGATATTCATTCATTTTTTGAGTGTGTGCTGAAGTGTAGTGAGAAATTATTTTGATTTTTTGAAGTAGAGTTGCCTTTTTTTTTACTGACATAACTCATGAGAAGTCCTCATTCTATTTTATTTTTTTCCATTCATCAGGATTATGTTCCTGCAAGGCAGTTTAGCAGAAAACTGGAAGCTGAACACCTAAACATTTGTTTTTTTTTCCCCTTGCTGTCAACAGAGAAGCCAAGAATCCTGAAAGGGCAAAATCATCGGCCATTTTTCTGCATGTCACAGGGGAAGATACCCTCAAAGGCATTTAGTTCTTCTAACAATCAAGAAATATAGCAATAAGGGAGAACTTTGAGAATTACTGTGAGGTTTGAAAAACATTTTCCGTTTTCATTGGTTATTCCTTATTAGAAACAAATGCTCATTTGGCACAATCAATGTTGTTTCACTGAGCTAAGGAACAGAGCCATACATCATAAATTTGTTGAGATGTATGGTTCACATATTGAGATAAAAAGTACATTTTGGTACAAGGACTGATTAGACAAAGGGCAGCCTTTTAAGAAAAGTGGACTGGACTTTAGCTAAAGCTGTGGTTATATGCACACTGAGATAAATTACAAGTGCAAAGGTAGGAATCATCTAAGGATAGTATGTGAGATAAAACTTGAGTCATACCATAAAGCAGAAATGAAGCCTAGAACGTAAATGTACAGTAACAGTAATGGCGGTGAGAAAGAAAGCCATAAAGTGAAGTATAGAAGAGCTAGAATTTGAGCCTCATGTAGTAGGTTTGGCAATAAACATGGAAGGAGGAAGGGCCCAGTGCTTAATCAGTTTTGCAGAAGCTTTGGTGGAAAAAAATATTTCACAAAGATATATATTAGAAACAGATGAGTGTTTTGAATAATGTTCATGTTACTGAGGCAAAAGAAAAAAAATCGATGTTCATAGGCAATATTAAAAAGGAAAGAACTGATTCTGAAATCAGAGTAAATAGGAGATGCATCAATATTATTATTATGTAGACTGTTGACAAAAGAAACTTTAGATCAATAAATGAAATACTGAATTTAAAGTAGGCATGAGTGCTGAATATAATAACAAAATACTTTTAAAACAGTGGGCCAGATTCATGAATGCCTACACTAAGTGTACACAGTCTGTATTCAAGAACATCCCTTACCCCTACCAAAATGTTTGTTCTGTCTATTCACTCAGAAAGATTAACTTGAGTATGGACATAGTCTACACACTGTGGTAACCTTTTCAAATTCCCATCAATATTTAAGGTTGCAAGAAAATCAGTAGGAAAACTTAAATTAGGATGAGGAAGTTGGGAATTATGCTTGTGTTGTATATTCACTCAGAATGGTTTATACTTAGTGCAGGCATTCATGAATCCACAGTATCTAAAGGGCACTGAAACAAAACTAATGCGCACTTA
>NC_056743.1:505308285-505358285 GCF_019279795.1 Protopterus annectens
AGATAGAACCCACAGTGTGAAAGTAGCTGACTCCAAGTCAGACTGCCAACTAGTCACAAGTGGAGTCCCACAGGGTTCGGTCCTGGGTCCACTCCTGTTTGGTATCTATTTCTCTGAAGTCCAGGCCAACACAAAGGGAGACTGGCCGACCAAGTTCACAGATGATTGCAAGTTGGGAGCTATTATTAACTCCCCAAGTGATGTTGACATCCTACAGAATGGCCTCACTGAGACCAATGACTGGTGTCAGAACCATGGCTTTATGCTCAATGCCAAAAAATGTGTCATCATCCCCCTTTGGGAAAAACCCGGTTCCCATGAATTACCACATTGATGGTAGTCCACTGAACACAGAAAGCGTTATAACAGATCTGGGAACACAGGTTGACAGCATCCTCTCTTTTGATCACCACATTGCCACTGTGATCAGAAAGTCCTTCTATGTGGCACATCTCATTACTAAGGGTTTTGCATCCTAGAAGAAAGAGGTCATTGTCTCCCTCTACTCTTCCCTCATTAGGCCAATCATCGAGTTCAATGCCCCATTTGGCATGTACCTCACTAGACACCTGCAACAACTGGAGAGGCAGCAAAAGTACCTCACAAAGAGGATCCTAGGCCTTAACACTTGTCCTATATGGACTCAAAAAAACTACAACTATTCTCTGTCTCATATCGCCTACTTAGCTTATCTTTGCTTGACTTACAAAGCCATGTCTGACCCAGCTCAGTTAGAAATGCTATAGCTAAAGAAATCCCAATCCCTCCACACCACATGCTCCAGAGACCTCAACCTCATTACCACAATCAACAGAACATGCTGTAGGGACAGGTTCATAACTCAGAAACTGCCCATGCTAAGGAATAGACTTCCGTACATGTCAAGCAGAGCACCTCACTGACCCTGTTCAAGAGAAATCTCGATGAATGAATGAGAAATAGAAAATTCACCCCGGGGATAACTCCAGTGGCTGTACTTGACAGAGGCACTGGGAACTAAGGTTGGGTGGCACGATGCCAAGGTAATCCTATGGCTAGGCTTATAAAGGCCCCAGGGCCATTAGCCTAGTACACACCTATGAACCTATGACTGGAAATTGGGTAAACTGATTACATGCATTACAGATAAGACATGTTTGCAAAATAACTTGACTAAATTGACCATTTGGGCACAGAAGAATAATATGCTGATAAATGCATCGAAAACTAAGCATATGAGATTTGGGAGACATAAATTGAAAGGTGAATTTTTAATATAGCACATAATGATTGTAACTGTAGACTCATTTAAGGACCTGGGTATATAGGTAGATCCAGCTATGAATTTTTCTAATCATATCAATCAGTTGGTTAATGCTAGTTATAGACCTATAGGTTGTATAAAAAGATTTATAAAGTCTAGGAAATCAAAAATGATGATGTCATTGTTTGATAGTTACATTAGACCAATACTTGAGTATGGAATAACAATATGGAAACCCTATAAGAAAACATGAGTAAACTGGAAAAGTACAGCGGAAATATACCACGGGCATACATGGATGTGAAAATTTAAGGTATTATGAAAGACTAAAATATCTGAACTTGTACAGTGTCTCTTATAGATATCTGTGAGGAAATCTTATTCGGATATATAGGGCATTTAGAGATAACCCCAAACATTCCCAAAGGTGGTTATCAAAAATACTAGAGAATCATCAGACAACCTATCTAGAAGATTCTATAGGAATGAGAAGTGTACTAGGTGGTTCTCTGAAAGAGTTGCTGTTGCATGGAACAGACTACCAAACTACATTAAAGCAAGTACTAGTGTAGATATTTTTTAAGAACAGCCTGGACACTTATTATAGGAACATATTGGCAAGCTAGAAGGGCATTAATGCCCTTGCTTGTAATATTTGTATTTATGCATGTATGCAATGGTCAGACATGAGGGAACTATCCATCCAGGTGCCCATGTGTGTGTCTGTCTCTCTCTCTCTCTCTCTGTCTCTCTACCTTTTCATTTTAAAATGATATGGCATCTATATTGTAATCTGCAGCTAGGCATTGCTTACTGAATGCCACAATATTCCTCTTTTTAGCATTGGGTTTTAGTCCATTTATTGTACATTGCCAACTGATAATTGTAAGCTCCTATTGGAGTGCTTGTGTTAGAGTGCAACTTGATGGTAATTCCCAGGTTACAATCATCTGTAAACTTTGTTAACCAGGGATCGTCTGTTTGATATGTGGAGACCTGAGAAGTAGATACCTTAGGGACTCCACTGGTCACCTTCATGCTCTGAGTGGATGCACTCCCCACTCTTACAGTGTGAATCCTGTACCTAAGCCATTTGGCTATCCAGGAGACCAAATCTCACTTTGGAGATCCTTCATCTCATTTATTATTTGTGCATTTCTATGGTATTTAATGCCTTAGTAAGATGAATGCCTTAGTAAGATGAAGGTATTCTGTGTGAACAATTTTCCTGCAGTCTAGAACCTGAGTAACCATCACAAAGGAGTTCACTAGATTCATTAGGCAAGATCTACCCTTGACAAAGCAAAACCACTGTGTGTAGAGAGTTTTAATATCATAATTATTTAGGTTAGTTATGATATGTTCCATGGCTTTGATTATAAGACTCATTAGACTGATAGGTCTGTAATTCCCAAGGTCGTTGGTGGGGCCACCCTTGTGTGGTAGCATCACAACAGCTGAATAGTACAACTGTGGAGCCAAGCTAGTCACAAGGCTCAGATTAAAGAGCTTAAGAAGTGGATCGACCAGTGCTTGTTTACTGCTATTAATTAAGAAATTGGATATCATATCAGCCACCATGGATAAGGCGTTCTTCATTTTGGAGAGTACTTTCAGTAAATGTTCTTTTATGATGGTTGTGGCTTGATTCCATTGGAGATAAGTGGACTGGGGATAGATGTCTCTGGGGAGAAGTTGTTACTAAATTTATTTTGCATCGTGTTGAGAACATCCACTGTATCAGAGTAGGTATGACCATTATGAATGACATCTGAGCAAAGTTAAGTGTTATTTCTTATTTTTCTGACATAACTAAAGAAGGATATGCACTTGTATTTGGCTTCTGTTGCTAGTCTGAGTTCATGGGATACCTTTGTTTTTGATGTCCTTTTTAGTTCCTTATCTAGCTGTTTGATGTTCTCTTTAATTTGGTGTATTTTGTTCTGCTATATAGGTTGAGGGGATTCTTGCTTTTATTATGCAGTTTATTAATGCGTGTGGACCATCACACTGGTTTGCTTTTAAACTTTCCCATGTGCTTGGATCAAATTGGGACTGCCATGCTAATACATTTGTCCAACTGTGAGTAGAACTTTCTGCTTAACTCTTTTTCATATCTAAATTTGTAGTGATAATATTATACTTGAATTTAGAGACTTCATGATAGAATTGAAGGAGATACATACATTTGAAGCCCTTGAATTCTGGAACATTGCTTCTGACCATTCAGAGATTTTGATAGACCAGGTTATTTGTTTGTGGTTTGACTTGAGAAGAATAACTTAGGGACGGTACATACAGATGTTAAGTTTGTTAGGAACACATTAAGTATATTCTATTCTCTCCTTAACAGTCTGGTCCAGAGACTTTTTGTTTATATAGCCTTAGAATTATAGTGCCTATCCTATGTTGGTGGCCCAGGTACTTTAGTTTATCACTTTGTAGTTAAAATGGTTTACTATCAAAAGTGTGAAAGGCAATTTACCGTTATTCAGATGGTCGAGGGTAAAGGTGCAAAATTTGAAAATCCCGACTTGAAATCACATCGCCTCCAGAATGTCAAGATGTAGCTTGCATTCATCATTGTGAGCGTCGCTGTTTACAATGGATCGCACTACAGTAAGGATCAGGAAAAGTACCCTTTTCCTCACTGTAGTGCGATCTCAGAGTTGGAATATATAATTATCAGGGGCTGCAGGGGGCTTACCACCCTACAAAACTTCTGAAGGACATCACTGGACATCAAGATAAGTTGGGTAATTTCGATAATGTCCTGATAAAAGTGGTTAAGGAACCATTATATTTAACAGACTATTTGGCACTGGGGCTTTCTGATCATTTTATTAATTTATCATTTTATATTCTGAGGAGTGGCTAGGGTGATTTGTTCTGGTTATTGTCTGGTTAAATTATCCATTGCCCCCACTAAGCTATACTGCCTGACTATCGTTGTTGCATAATTTGCACTCTGAGACCCTACTTTATTTACTTAGAAACTCCGTGTTAGTAGTTTGGGTAAAGCTTTGTGTATAGAAACTAGTATGTACTTCAGCAATTTACTCAGCCAAACCAGAATCAGTGCTGTCATAATTATGTAAACTTAATACTAGTAAAACCTGTGCTGTATTACCAACATTTGCTATCACTGTGTCTGGCTCACTATCTTTCTGCCTAAAATTAGTTGTCAACTGCATTTTGATGGTCATAAGAATACAATATTTCAGTTATTATATGGTAAGGCTATAGAATAGTGCATAGCCACTGGTATGTACTAACAGAGGGAGAATAATTATTTTGTCTCTACTTTAAAATATATTATTTCATATTAGGATACTCAAAAGAAAGTAAAATCAGCAGAAATGAAATAAAGCAAATGAAAGGCATTTGCTTTTTTGTTATACAGAACTAATGGTTTGCCTCTACCGTACTAAATTTTAGTATTTAATATCTGAAAAAAAATGCATTTCTGTTTTTCTTATCATGACTATTGCTAATGTCTGTTTTAAGTGCTAGAATGCTAACTCAGTGCAAATTAATAATATCAGTGTCTATCTTTCTGTTTTAGATTGAATCTGTCATTATCTGAATATGAAGAGATATTCATGTCAATAAATGGGTGAGTATTTCAAGTATAATTTTTCTGGAAATGAAGTGTCTATCCACCAGATACAAGTTTTGATGTGCAGCACACTTACATGTATATTAAAGTGTGGTTACCCTAACAGTCCACTTCCAAAACATATGCCAGAGACGGCCATGATGACTGATGAGAGATTTATATCATAACTGCCAACATATGACCTCTGGAATCAGGGACAAAGCCAAACATAATTAAGGGTACATCTCCATAACGAGGCCTCCTTTTTAAAATACCGATTCTGTAAATTTAATTGACAGAGTAGAAGATCTTGAAATAGCAAGCATTTCAAGAAATAAAGAAGGTATTCAAGTATAATCTGTTCTGTCCTCAAACTAATACCAGTTTTAGGAGGGAAAGACCAAAATTCTGAGCCGAAATCAGAGACTTTTGAGAAGTATGGTTTATCAACTGTGATCCCTTCATCAGATAATATGTTGCACCAAACCAAGGGGATTAGACCCCCTTATCCCAAAGTGTAGCAACATTGCAGCTCCTTATATTAATTAGTTAGTGGAGGAGACTTAGCCACTTGCATTGAGAGTAGGGGGCTTTGTTGCCTACAAAAAATAAGATTTTTGATATTTACTGAAAGTGGTCTCATTGAACATTTACAGAGTTTATGGTTTCATTTTTGGTTGTTTATTATCATAAGTATGACAAATATGTTTGCAACAGTATAATTCATTCTGTTCTATTACAGATTCAAATTTAGACTGTTTTAATTAATTAGATGTTATTAGTTTATGTACTTGTTTATGGTAAGATCCAATTTTCTGAGACAATGTAATTGTAGTTTTATTTGCCTGTATAAACATACACTGATACATGTCAATAATTTTGAACATAGAGAATTTTAGTCAGAGCCTCTTGAGAAAGTACATATTTCACTGGACATTGTTCTATTGACTTTGTGTCAGTGTTCATGAAAAACACAGTGGCAATTATGCAGTAAAGTTTGAGTGGAGTTTTGTTATTTTTATAACATAAGTGATACATTTAATTGACTCTGAAACAAAGGTCATAGAATCAGAGAGATGTTAATAACCATTATACCATGACCCTCCATTAATATTCCAAAACGTGCACGCTGATTGGCCAGTGTGCACATTGTAAATCGACTTATACTAATGGAAAAAGGTCCGGTCACCCGGACTTTTTCCATTAGTATAAGTCTCTTTTAAAACACTGTCTCACTATGTTAAAAGAGTTTAACATAGCGACACAGGTTTTAAAAAAGCAACGGAGATGTCTTTGTAGTGAATTTTATGCCACTATTTCCAGTGTCACCAAACTGGTACATCACAGTACTGACAAAATGTTGTAAATCCCAGTGAAAATATAGTTTCACATAGTGACTACGTCACTATATGTTATGAAGATGTGATTTGGCTAGAATATGAAAATTAGATGATCAGTCAGATATTCTGAAACTCTGATGCCACAGCATTTAAAATGAAAGCATGCATAATTTAACTGAGATTTATACATAAAATTGCAGATTTTATGCATAGTCTTAGTTAAACTATGACTGTCTTGTTATTTTTTAGTTGTTATTATTATTAGTAGCAATGGAAGTAGGTAGCATTAACATTATTACATAAATCCTGACAGTTATAATTCCCATATGACTAGAAACCTACCTTTTAGTTGGCAGTTAAATGACAGTCAATTGAACAGTTAAGGCTGAACTGTCAAAAATAGCAGGATCATTTTATCTAAGCCAAACCATCTCACCCTAAAAGTCACAGGAACTTGTTTGCTGTCGCTTTTGTATTTTAATAAGTGGATCCAAGAGTAACGTGCATCTCCTATCATGATGGCATGTCTCAAATGCAGGACTTTTCAAGGAGAGTGAGAATATATGGGGATGTCAAAGAAATGTGAACAGATGGGTACATTCTTGTATCTCAAAAAGATTCATGCACAGCAAATGGCAGATTTTTATAGGTTATGTGAAGGACGTGAAAAACATGGGAAATGCCACCAAAGTCCGTTAGGAATATGCAGAGGTTACAAGAGGGTGGGGGGGGGGTAATAGCAGACACGGTAGGTCCATAAAACAGACTACAAATTAAAGGAGAATACAAGCTGGTGAAAAAAAAGCAATTGTTACTGCATAGGCTGATAATTATTAAGGTCAGAGGGGGCCACATCTGAAATTGTATAGGTTAACAGACACCATGATCAAAAATCACCACGAACAAGCACTTACTAGAGTATAATAAGCAACGTCGGTCTGCTGTGAGAGTACTGTGCTTTAAAACACAGCATGGATTGACCAAGGTTAATTGTAGACACACCATTTTCTTTGAGTATGGACTTTTTTTATGTCGTTTTTTTTTTTTTTCTTCCCAACCTTCCTTCCTTTTACCAGCTCGGCCCTAATGTCCCACCTACACTGAGGCTACCAGCTACTCCACGCTCCCACTGAACATATTTCAGTAATTTTAGCTGGGACAGGTCACAGATGGAAAGCAACTGGACTCAGTGTGTCTGAGCTTTCATTTGGGGGGGTGGGTCTTTTTTGACCTACCCTGTGTCTCCCACCTCCTCTTCTGGCTACATGATATGATCCCTGGGTAGGCATGCAATGTGGGCTTGCAACATATTACCCCACCTCCACAGCAGCTCAGCCAGGCCAACTCCCACCAATTGACCACACCTCTTCTGGTGACTTCCCTAGCCACCACCAGGAATCGTTCTCAAGAGGCACCCATGTCCCACTCTCCCTGTCACTCCTTCAGTTGCCCAAGATGTCAATCAAACACATGTCACCTAGGTCGTAGTCAGTGCTTTATCCCTCCATGCCACCAGAGTGGACCTTTGAGTATGCACTTGCTGCAGGAGTAAGTTTTTTGTCTAGTGTGCTATCCACCCATTTAATTGAGATACTTTCTGTGATGGTTCACTGATTTTATTAATAATAATAATATAATAATGTTAATATTATTAATAATTGAAGCCATAGAGAGTAGCCAAGATGCTATGTCCTGGGAGAGCTTAGTGCCATAATCAATGGCAAATCTGACAGATTCACCATTGAGCTTTTTCATATTATGAAGGACCTGTGCCTCAGGCCTCACTCAGGCTATTTCTTTTGGCACTCATTTTTGAGGACATTAATGCAACTTGATATTACAACTTGATCTAGCTGTCTCAGGCTATGTCATGGTTGGATCATTTCCTGGTTCATTTCAAGCCAAGACTCACACCATTTTTGCCACCTTACAGTAGAAGACCATTGTGCAGTGCTAAATACTGATATCCAATAAGATGTCTAGTGCAATTTAACAACAAAACAAAACACAAAAAATATATATACTTTCAGCATCAGAGGTAATACAGTTTTGTTTAGTTATTATGGTAAGGGATAAGTCCCAAGTCCATTACACTCTTGCCTCAGTGTACCGCAAAAGATGTGCAAGCTAATTGTCTAACAAAATAAATACAAAATATATATATTTTTGGTTCACCCAGGACCAGCAGTGACATCTTTTTTTCATCCTCCCTGGCAAGTTCCTATAGGCACACAAGCTGCTAACTAACCTGAGGATCCCTACAATGTAGTTAGGACATTATCTCACTATACCACGGAGCTATCTTCTGAAATATCTGATTGTATTACCAAAAACAGTCATGTGACATCCTGTATAGTAAGGGGATAGTCTCAACTCTTTTAGGTTCTTGCCACAGTTTGCTACAAGAAAGTGTCAGTCACTTTAGACACATTGGTTATTGGTAAATTTTTAAACATCAAGTTCTTCAGCATACAACACAATCCATTCAGTAGATTTTAGATAACATATGTATCTGTTAGACTTACAATTTACATTATTTTAATTTCCTCATTCTGTTGTTGTTTGTCTTTTCAGCTTTTCCTGGTTAGGGGTCGCCACAGTAGAACTCCGGTCCGCTAATGATTGGCAGTTTCTGTACATTTCCATAATTTGTGCATGCATCTGATGAAGTGTTATTGATTTTCTCCTTCAGATTTGCTATCTGTGACATGCTAGCAGAAAATCGGGACGCGCTCTCTGTGCATGCTTTTGGTATTTTAAAAGTGGTTACAAATTCCTTATTTTTTTAGAAATGTGACGCCAACATGATCAGTATTATTCATTCTTAGCAGTAACATAAATTAAATCAAATCATGCTTTGTAATTTAGACAGTGCCCTGATAATGCTCCAAAAATGAAAAAAAAAATACCTTGTTGGAGCTAGGTTCATACATAAGGACCTAGCTATAACAAGCTTGTAGTGCATGGACAACAGTGATTAAACTCCAAAATCAGAAAAAAGATAAACCTGTTACATGTTTCTGAATCGTGAAACACCCAACCATAACAACTTTCAAAGCCAGTAAAGCACTTCAGCTTTTTTTTTCCATAACAAACTCCTTACACTACAAAGAGTTATGATCAGGTCTCACTGATCATAACCCATTATTATGTATAGTCAATATGAATGCCAAGATTCACCTCTCAAGCTTTACTCTCCAGGTGAATTTCTTGGCATCTATGTCTCAAACACATAGCGACATGGTTACAATGAGAGAGCCATTCCAGCATTCCAGTACCTTTTTGTTTATGTTGCTGCCTTTCCCCTGTTCTTGTGGCTGCCTCAGCCACGCACACATTTCATCTATAAATTTAGAATATTTGCACAGCTTTTGGCTCATTCCCACAGAGTTCAGCAACACTTGGCATTCCCACCTGTGTACTCATAGTGTTTTGCTGCATCTAGTTCCATCTAGGGTGAAGTAAACACTTTTACTTGAAAAATTGCACTTCTTTAAGTTAAGTGTACTGCTGTTGTTTTCTTGAATTATTTACTGCATTTATCTGCATTTACGACTGTAAAGTGCATTTATTTTCCATTGTTCTTGCTGCTGGATTAAATTGCTTGAATATCACTGTAAAAGTGTTAGCTTAGCTAGTTGTTAACTGTTTTCTGTTAGTTTTCACTTTTATGTAAACTTTGTGTGTTTTTACATTAAGAAGATGTGGGATTACTCATCTAGTAGCAGAAGGGGGTGGTCTCTTCTGTTTGCATTAGGAAACACACAGGAAGGCCTAAAGTGAGGGGATTTTATTGGTCACAAGACTATAAGTGTTTAGCAATCCCCTGTGTAGATGCAAGCACTTAGAAAATACATTTTCCACATAAAACTGCCTCTTAAACTGTACCCCAGTAACTCAGATGCACAAAGATCAATCATTTTGTGCACTTAGGAGTACTGTCACAGAAATATACTCTTACATAGTCTAGTTTTGACTTCTAGCCTCAAAAGCACCTACACTATCCCACTACTAACGCCTATTTAGTTAATCTAGAAGGGTCTGACATCATAGATAATCACTTTCAAAATTCTCTAACACCAATCTAGTCAGTATGGGCATCCTGAGACAATATAGCAATTGTCTCACATTCACTGACAATCAACTAATTCTTAGACAAACCAAGAGTATAGTAGAGATGTAATTACACAATGTCACTGGAAGTGAAACTCTTGCCTAAAAGCACTCAAAATAGCAGTCATGTTGTCAGTAGCACTCACACACCAACATATGCTCAGTCATAAAAAAGCAATCTTCCTAAACCCAAAGACTTCCCATACACTTGACCCACATCAGTTATCCTCAGTAAACCTAAAACCACTCTACTAAAACAACAAGCAACACTTCACATGTAGCCACATCCAATGCAGCCTCAATTACAAAGCCCATAAGGCAAGCCATCACACTACCCAATACCCTAGTCATAGGAGATTCTATTATGAGACTTAACAGGCTGAACAAGAAGAAAATCATGATCAACAAAATAACCCATATATGTGGTAATAAATTAAACCAAACTACAAAAAAACACAAACTGAAGGAAAAACAAGGAAACTAAGCATAAACTCTTTATTTTCCCACTTTTTGTCATAGGACTTCTTCAGAAACAATCAAACGAATAAAACACCATACATTTTTAAATACAATTCTTAAAAACTTAATTGATCCAATAAATCAATTAAACATATACAATTCATGATATTTAAAGACATAGTCACCTATTATTACAATCATAAAACTTTACCTTACGCCTATGGTCTTTTAAAAAACATTTTATGTTCACAGTACCATTAAGGCAAGAAAATATATCAGCTGTTAACTTAATCTGCCAAGAAGTTTCTTTTTTCTCCAATTCATTTTTAAAATCTCACCCTCTCATGTCCTTGGGCAATTGTTCAAGCACAAAAAACAAATATTTTTATATTGTTGGCAGACTAAAGTGTGCCTGTAAAGGGCATTATCAAGAATCTTATTTTTAATGTCTCTAACATGCTCTTTAATTCTCGTATGAAATGCCCTTGTGGTCATCCCAACGTAAAATGCTGGACAACCTGAACAAACACTGATGTACACAACACCTGCACTATTATAATCATACCTTTCTCTGCTATAAAGATTCAGTTGCAAATGTGATAGCTGTAAATGCCTGCCTTCATGAATAAATCTACAGGAGGTACAAAAATCACACTTGTACATCACTATAGTTCTATTTGTGGGTGGTAAACTAATCTTACTACAATCGTTGTTTAATAAACTTTTAATACAATTATGTCTCCTATATACAAACTTGGGCTGTTCACCTAAAGCTGTTATCAAGTCTGTGTTACATTTAATAATACGCCAGTTATTACTAACTATATTTCTTATGGCAAAACTACCCACAATCATATCTAAATTACATACCAAATAACTAGAACTATTATTCACATGTTGTTGGTTACCTTGATAAACTAAATTTTGTTTTAATAAAGGTTAAAAACTTGCACCTCTTTTTTCTTGAACTTCTTCAGCACTAGTTAATAATAAATCTATTTTGTACCCCCGTTGCAAAAACAATTTAATAATAAAATTAATTTCTTGCTTGAAAACTTCATCTTCATTAAAGAGTTTATGCTTAGTTTCCTTGTTTTTCCTTCAGTTCGTGCTTTTTGTAGTTTAGGAAATCATGGTCAGTGGCCAATCAGGGGCCATGATCTGCCAAGTCACTCATGCACTCAGGTCATTGAACCACATGGTTCATGTAAATGACCTGAGATGTACCTCCCTAGACTATATGAAGCATTTGGCCTGTGTGTCCCAGACTGGTATGAACCTGTAATTGAGCAACATCTACCCTCACCAAGAATAATGCCACTATACGAGCAGAAGGCAATTGACTTTAATAATTGGCTTCACTTCTGGTGTTACAAGTACAATATTTGTCAGCATGGGAGGATATGGACAACTGACCACGTTGCTTTGCCAAAGATGATTTCCATCTGTCCCCACTAGGCTTTCAAATATTGGTAAAAGCATTGTCTTCCCCACAGTGCTTTTTTTAGATAGCATCAAACTGACAAACTTTCCAACTTAGCAAAATCAACCAAAGGAATCTAATCAATGCTAGGAGTTTAAACAACAAACGTCACTCCCTCAAAGCTCTCCATACTTAGGAGAATGCAGACATTTGTGCGGTTACTGAGACATGATTTAAAATCACAGAGAACACCCCAGCAATGCAAGAAAACAATGCCTTCCTCACATTTAGACCAGCTACTGCACAGGCAGGGAGTAAATGTAGAGGTGTCTTGATCTACCTCAAAAGCAAACATACCTCCAGGTTGGTCAGATAGGATGACTTCCTTAAGCTTCTCCATATCCATATTACCATAGGAAGAGTCCCATACCATATCATTGTAAGCTACAGATTACGCTGTATGACCCATCAAATCCAAAGCTCATACTTAGACCCACTGGAGACACTTATCATTCAATCCAATACCATACTAATGGAGATTTTAAATTCCCCTGTATAAATTGAGAATCCTACAAGACCCCAAAACTTGCAGGCCCAGAAATTCATGGATTTTATAAACACAACCACCCTGGAGTTAGTCCATTTACCCACTAGGGGTACAAACTTACAAATTTAGCAGAATGCCCCACCATGCAGTGTCTTTTCTTTTAAAGGTCAGACAATAAATTTATCTATTCATGGGACTTTATGAAATTCAATATATTTATAGTAACAATTGTTTTAGGAAATATGTTGTAAGTTATAATCGATACGTAGATGACTTGATTTTTATATGCAAAAGGGGGTTGAGACCAGGTGGAAACGTTCATCTCTGGTTTACATAGAAATTGATTTAATATCCGGTGTGATGCTTTACATGAGAGAGAAGTAGTTCATTTTTAGATGTAACTTTACAAGGTAGTAAAAATGGTGTTATACAAACAAGGATACATAGGATGTTTGAGCAATATGATCATATTTTGTTTGGAGAAAGCTGTCACCCGCCCCATACATATAGAATTCATAAGAATAAATAGATTGTGTAATAATAAAGAGGAATGCCAGTATGAGTTAGAAAAAGCTACACAAATGTTTTTAAATAGGGACTATGAAAGAAAGGTAATAGAAGAAGATATTAAAAAACTAAAAGGTAAAACAACAGATATAGATAGACATCAAAGAAAAAAGGAACAAATTAATGAGAGAGAAGGACTAGAAAAAATGCTTTTGTTACTAAATATGCACTGTTTTCAGAGAAGTTAAATAGTATAATAAGATATTTTTTGGAGATTTTAGGAGGGTGTAAAACCGTGGATTTAATATCTAATAACCAGCTGCAAATTATCTTACACAAAGGACAGAAGTATTCAGGATTTTGTGGTACATGGGAGGTTTTGTTTGCCCAGCACAGAAAAGAAATAAAGAGCTTGTGTCTGAAGGTACTATCCCATATGGAAAATGTAAAAGTTGCAAGTATATAGTAAGTGGTTTTGAAAAAATAAATGGAAGGTTTCAAATAAAAGGAATTTATGGGTATCACAGTGGGAGGATAGTATACAGAATGGAATGTCCATGTAATAAATTCTACGTAGGGGAGAGTAAAAGAAGCTTTACAACTCGGTTAAACGAACACATCAGGAATATTAAAAGGGGGAGAGAACACATCAGGAATATTAAAAGGGGGAGAGAACACATCAGGAATATTAAAAGGGGGAGAGTGGAAAACCCTGTAGCTTTACATTGTCGGAATGCACATGGCAGTAACCCAAATGGGTTACAAACCACAATTTTGGAACAAATTAATTGTGATGGGGTGAATATAAATAATGCAAAAAGGAGGTTATGGAAAAAACAATCAATTCTTATTTTAAAATGTAGTACTTTGTCCCCTGGTGAATTGAATAGGGAATGTAATTGGAAGTGTATGCTGTGATTAATTAACTAAATAAATGTGATTATTTAATTGGATAATGATTTTATGAATAAATGTATTTAAAGGGAGTAAGTCAGAGGGTATAGCATACTCTGTAAAGGCATGTCTGCCAAGGAGCTAGAGAGACATTACAATTTGATATTTTTATGTTTGTTATTTTAATTAAAGTTCATTCTGAGTTGGTACCACTGGCCATTGTTTCTGTGGTTGCTATAGTAGATCTTTGTTCTTTCTGGTGGTATAATACATTTATCTTCATTGAAATAAAAATCAATGCTGTTACCCCAGCAAACCCTGTAACAGTTAGGAACTCCTCTAAGGCAAACTATCTATTATTAACTGATTGCTTGACAAAAGTTTAAGCCCCTCCAACCCAGGGAATGCAACAGCCTTTACAGAAATGTACACAGAAACCCTGTGCAGTCATGTTAATAAATGCCAAAGGCATGCCTAGACCAAACTCCAAAAACAATCCACTGGTGGAATCCAGTTATAAACAGATTGTACAACATAAAGAAAAAGTCATAGCCAAAATTAAGAAGTGCAGTGCCCAGCAGGATAAAAACTCTCATCAGGCTAAACAGAAAACTAAGAGAGCAAATAAAGCCTACCAAATCCAATTTTGAGCTAAAAATATCCTTCCATACCAAGGATAAATACAAGGCTTTATTTAGCTATGTCCAAAACCTCAAAGGAAGTTCATAGCAGTGCATAGAACTAATTGTTAATGGAGCCACTTACATGGATTCGGAAAATATAGCAAATCTGCTGGCCCACAAATTCATCTCCAATTTTAACCCCCCCCCCAGCTGCCTCCCCAAGTTATATCATCAAACATCACCCCTAAAGGCACTCTGTAAGGCTCAGGGCACCGCATTGATAAACCTCAATAATATCTCATGATGCCTTGTAAATAGCCTGAAACATGACCTTTCTGGATCTCTGGAGTCAACATCCAACCATAGCCTTCAGACAGTGAATGCAGGACTGCAACAGTCATCCCTCCACACAAGGCCAGCCCATCAGTGGTTACTAAGAACTACAGACCTATAAGTCTGACTAGTCTTGTATGCAATGCCATGAAAAGAATTATCATGAATATGATTAATAATGACATAGAAAACCTTCAGACATTACAGCTAACCCAGTTTGGCTTCATCAAAGGCAGGTCATGCCTATTCAACCTGGTGGACTCCTTTTAAAGGGCCAAAAAGGCAATGGATGAAGGCAAAATGGTGCATACTACCTACTCTGACCTGGCTAAGGCCTTTGATACAATACCCTACTTGGGTATTGTAAACAAACTCATGGAATTATGCTTTAATCTCTTTGTTATGCACTGGATAGCCAGTTGGCTTTCATATAAGACCCAGTATGTTAGGATAGGGGAGAACACCTCAACAAAGAGGCCAGTCTCTATCTCTAGTAATGTCCCTCAAGTCTCTGAATGGGCCTGTTCCTTTTTGGCATTTACTTCCCAGAAGTCAAAGCTAATGTCACAGGTCTCTGGCTGATGAAGCTTGCAGATGACTACAAACTAGGACCAGTCATGAAATGCTCACAAGACACTAAGATCCTACAGGAAGAACTAAAGCAGACAAATGATTGGTGCCAAAGCCTCAGCTTAGAACTCAGTGCCAAGAAATGCATAATATTATTCATTTATTTATTTGACATTGATTAACCGGGAAAGTCCAACTGAGCTACACCCCTTTTTCAGCAGAGGCTGCACAATAGTACTTAGTAATCTTACAAAAGAATAAACAGTCAACAATTTGTGCAAGAAATTATTTAGTTATTTAATGTACATTTGTTTACCGGGAAAGTCCGTCTGGACTCATGTCCTTTTTCAGTGGCGGCCTGGGGAGAAAATCTCCATAAGTGACAAAAAACATCCACAATACAAATACATAATCAAAACGGATTGGTAGTACAGAAGAGGAAATTTACAACATATCACATTACTTGTAAAACATAGTACGAAACAAGTGAGACAAGTTTACAGTAAGTCAGAAATGAAACAAATGCACAGTAACTTTGATTAGTAACTGTAGATGATATTAGCATATGAGTATGTAAAAGACATTTCAATAAGGAGGTAACACTGCAAGGAGGTTAATAAGTCAGGGAGAATAGTGAGAACCTATGTACGATCCAGGAGAGGTACAGTTATAAAGCCATGGATTATTAAGGTGAGTTTTCAATACCTTTTTAAAGAGGGGTAAGGAGGTGGATATGTTGGATGGTAGAGTATTCCAGATTTTAGGGATAAAATTTGAAAGAAGAGATTCACCTGCCTTGTTGTTGGCTTTAGCTCTGTCAAGCAAAAAATTTTGACTAGAGCTTAGGGTTCTAGTACTAATGTATGGCACTAACAGGTTTTGAACTGCAAGAGTGTTATTGGGTTGGTGTAGTAGTTTATGGGCTACTATAAGTTGGTTATAGACTAAAGTTTGAGGGAGTTCTAGCCAATCTAGTTGTTTCAGAACCTTAAATGGTGTGTCCTATTAGGAGAATTAGTTGCAAATCTTGCTATCTTGTTATAGGATGATTCCAGTTTCGCTGTCATTTTTTTTTAGGTTAATGAAAATGGGAGGGGCATAGAAAAGTGTGGACAAGAGGTGAGTTTGGGCTATAGTGGACTTAGTATCATTTGTTAGAAAGTGATTGTTGCGGTAGGGAATCCCTAGTTTTTTATGCACATTTTTAATAGTCTGTGAGGTATGGATGTCGAACTTGAGGTTACTGTCAATTTCAACACCCACAAGCTTGGTTTGGGCTGTTGTTGAGATAATAGTTTTGTTTAGTGATGTTTTTGTGAAAGAGGGAGAGGGGACTGTGGGTTTTGTAGGATGGATTGGCATAAGTTTAGTTTTTTTTTGGATTCAGGATCTGCTGAGAGTTTGTGATCCAGGCTTCCACTGCTGAAAAGGTATCTTGGGTCTGAGATTGTAATAGCTCTAAGGTGGAGTTTGCACAAATTCGTGTGGAATCATCGACATATTGGATGATGGAGTCCTGTTGGGAGGCAGTATGGAGAACATTGGTGAAAAGAGAGAACAGGAGGGGTCCAAGGATGGATCCTTGAGGAACCCCCTAGGTTGACAAGTAGAAGGGGAGAGAGCTCTTGCTAGCAGAGGACAGCTTGTTTACTTTCTTGTAGGTAACTCTGGAACCATGTGAGAGTGGACTGACTGAGATTTAAGGCAGCAAGGACTGAAATGAATTTAGTATGTGACAACATAGAAGCCTTAAAAAGATCTAGGAATATTGCTGAAATGTACTTGCCATTGTTTCTATGGGAGTTCACTGTGTTGGTGAATGAGAGTAGAACAGTGGTGGTGCTGTGTGAAGGACAAAAGCCATGTTGTGTACTGGATCATAGAATGTAATTGAGGAGGAAGGATAGGAGTTGTTTATGGACGCACCTTTCTAAAATTTTTGATAGTGGGGATAGTATGGCAATAGGGCGTTAGTTGGTCAGTTCTGTAGAATTACCATCTTTGTGGAGTGAAATAGCATGGGAAGTTTTCCAGATATCTAGGACTATGTTTTCAGTTAGTGACCTGTTAATGAGGATGGATATTGGATAGGCTATGGCTTCTGCAGCTATGCTAAGAAAGTCAGCTGGGAGTTTGTCTACTACTAGTGTAGTCGGTTTGAGTTTACAGAGCAGTTTTTTTTATCATGGCAGTGGGGGCAGGATTGAAGGAGAAGGGGTTGTGACTATACTTTTGCAATTGGCAGATGGTGTTGGAGGCAGATGAATGATTATTTTGTTTAGCTAGGGTTAGGATGGATTCAGTAAAGAATTTATTGAACTGGGTAACAATATTTTCAGAGGTGCTGGATGTCCTAGGGGAGGGTTTTTTTTGCTGTGCCAGGTGTGAGTATATTGTTAATAGCTGTCCAAAATTTTTTAGGGTTGTTTTTATGCCTGTTTTGGATATCTTGGTAGTACTGAATTTTGTTCAACTTGATAGTTTGTTTAACTACATTTCTTAGTTCCATGTAGGTTTGTTTTACATCTTGTGTTCTAAGCTTTAGCCACTTGGACCAGGCTTTGTCTCTGTTGTGATTAGTGACCTAGTTTCATTTCTAAGCCATGGGGCAATATTAGATTTAACATGGATAGTTCTGGGTGGTGCATGTACATTCAATATGTTTAAGAAGGTTGAGCTGAAGTAGTCTACGGCTTCGTTCAAGTTAACAGTTTTTAGTAGTTCCCAGTTACAGTTTCTCAGGCTAGATATAAAGTGTTCAGGGTTAAAATATTTTTGGTTCTAATTAGCCATGTGGGTTGATGCATTTCCTTATTAAATATGTTGGCTGGTGATCACTTAGGGAATCTGGTAGGGATCCTGCATCATGTGAGAGGTTAGGTTTATTTGTTAGTATCCAGTCTAGTGTAGAGGATCTGTTGGCGGTTTTGTCGCTTCTAGTTGGTATATGTATGGTTTGAGTAAATCCATATAGATTGATGAAGTTAGATGGGTTGTAAGAATTGCAGGTTTGCCAATCTATGTTAAGATCACCCAAAATTATAGTTTCCTGGGGGAGGGTGTTAGAGGTCTACTGTAGTAGGTTCTCCGCTGTAGGGATATTATCACCAGGAGGGATGTAGATACCAATGATGTTAACATGCTTTTGAGGATTTATATTTAGTTTGGCTGCTAAAAGTTCAGTGTTGTTAAAGGTGGGAACAGGTATTGTAGAAGGCAGAATATCGAAGTGTTTGTTACACAAGATTGCAACATCACCCCCTTGTCTGTCTTTATGATCTTTACATAAGATATTATAACCTGGGGCTAGTATCTCATTGTTACTGATGTGAGGTTTAAGCCATGTCTGTTAATATGGTAATGGCTGGTGAGTAATGGGCTATATGGGCATGTAGTTCAGCTATCTTGTTTTGAAGGCTTCTAATGTTGATGTTTAGTAGTAGTAGGTCTTGCATTTTTTTTGGTGAGAGGAATGGTGTTGAAGGAAAGTTAGTAGGTGATATGGATGTTTGTGGACCTGAGTTGGGGTGAATGTTCCCGTTAATAGCTAGCTGTGAGGCAGTGTGAATGATGATTTTTATAAAGCATGTGATGTTTCTATTATACTGGATGGAGACTAGGGGAGTCCTGGGTAGATGTATAAATCTAAGTGGGGACTATTGTATAACTGGGGTAGTAAAGATAGAAGTAGATGTTGGGAAGTAGTGAGTTTTCATGTTATGGAGATGGTAGAGTGTAGTTCCTTGATTGTTTAGGGGTTTGGAATAGTTTGACGTGGTAGAAGGTAAGAAGGGATATTATGGTTAGGCAAGTGAGGTGTAGTATGTTTAGCTGCAGCATTGTGGAATAGTGAGGCAGGCTGCTGAGGACACCAGCTGTGCTGCTGTGAACAAGGGTGGGTGTGGTAGTTTTTGCTGTAGTGTAAGTGGATTAGCTATGTTGTTATAATTGGATGTTGTAGGGGTATTGTCTGGGTGATTGGTCACCTGTTGCAGGGGGTGTGTCCCTGCTAGGTATAAATGTAATTGATTCAGGGGTGTGTGGGAATGGGGGTAGAGTAGGGGAGTGGAGTGCACCCGCCCATGTAGAGCCCACCCCAGTGAGTAGAAGTGAACAAAAACACAATCAGTAAGGACTACAGGCAGGTAAGTAGTTACAGGTTCCTACTTTAAGAACAAATTTGTGTGTTAGCTTCCCTAGCTACAGCTAAGGGAGGTCAAGTGAGTGAAGCACTGCTACTTACTTTCTAGTATTGTCACAGAAGAGAGATATTTAAAACTTTACCTGTGCTCCATATGAAAAACAGCTTGGGGAGGTTATTTTATGAATGGAGTGTTTTAGGAGATGCCATCTAGTGGTCAAAACAGAGAAATGCATCTAAAATAAGAACGATGAGGAGCTGGTCATTGTCCCTGCGAGGGCACACACCTTTTACATTTGGGAAGAAGATTTGACCATTATAAGTATAAAATAGTCTCTTTACGTTTTAAGGCAAAAATGCAGGTTAACACCTACACTGCTTTAGTGTTCTTTTTCAGTCCTTTTCCCTGATTACAGGTCCTTTGAAGTGTCTTGGAGTGAGCAGGCAGCAAAGGGTTTACAGACCCACTGGAGGGAGGGGGTGCACCCGTGGTTCTTGGGACCATACAGAGCTGTAAAGAAGAAGGCAGAGGGGTGAGATGCAGAATACAGTAGTTGATAAATATTATAGCAGTCAGGAGGATGTGAGGGACAATAAGAGAAAAGAGAGTACAGTAGCTATAACCAAGTCAGACAGGAGATAAGAATATGATATGGGGGTGAGCAAAGGAAATAACTATAGTGTTATGTTCTATGGTGAAGTTAATAGTTCAGTATGCCCTTCATAATGCAATAGTAGTACATTCCACATTACTAAAAATACAACAATAAAAAGAGAATAAAGTGTTGAAAACACTTACTTCCAAACAATAATGTTGTTAATTGACAATGTACAGAGTTTGCAAAAAATAGCTATAACTTTACAAGAGACCAGATTATAAATACCAAGAAGGGAAAAAAACTAGAGATAAGAAATACAGAATTTGAAAAGGTTCAGAGAGAAGGTATAAGGTGATAGAGGTATGGAGAGTAGCAGCAATAAAATGAGAAAAGTATAGGATCCAGAGAGGAATTATATCAGCCAGAAGTAGAACAATTTACAGGAAGTACGGAGAAGAGTAGAAATGAGGTTGTATTTAGAAAGGTTAAAGGTTAAGGGGGCTGAGATTTATGAAAGTTAGGAGAAGAAAGTTCAAGCAGTGATTTTACAGTGACATGTACAATTGTTAAGTAGAAATTCTATGAGAGCTTTTTTAAATTCATGTGTGTGTGTTATTTTTCCTGATGGTCAAAGGAAGCTTATTCCATAATAGGGCATGAGTGTAGCTACATAGATTTAGGCCTAGTGACCTTTTAGGTTTATATATATCCAAGTGTTGTTAATTAGCACTCCTGATGTTTCTAACTGGGGAGTAGAGAAGGATAAGAGAGGAGATGCTAGGGTAGAAGAAAGACTTAAAAATAACAGAATGCACGATAAGATGTGTGGAGGATAGTAGTTAATTAGGGAACTCTTACCGATATAAAGCCTTAAGAGGAAGAAAATTACAATGATGGCAGTAAGAGGTATGATTAGCAGCAAACCTAGCTACTTTGTTGTAGGTGGCTTCGGATTCAGCAAGAAGACCAGTGTGTAAGGTAGTTAAGATTTGTGAAATAGGGAGAAGAGAAGTCTGAGAATCATTTTTAAAACCTTTTTATTTCTGTAGAGTAAACCAGTGTTTTGTTGAGTTTACTTTATACAGTGATTTACAGGAGATCGAATTTGAGTTGCTCATCAATAATTGTCCTAAGACGCTTAGTGTGTGTTACCACATTAATGACTGTGTTGTTAAGAGATGTTATAATGAAGAAAGGTTTGAAGTGTGAGAGTTATTTAGGGAGAAATCAAAGGAGTTTGGTCTTTTTTTTGGATTAAGAATAACTTGGTTGTAAGAGAGCCAATTTTCAATAGAACTGAAGGAATTTTGTCAGCAGAGGAGATCATAGTGGAATTATCAGCATAGTGAATGAGGTTAGATTGAGGACAGGCGGTGTGGAAGTGGTTAGTAAAGATATTGAATAGTAAGGAACAAGAACATAACCTTGAGGAACTCCCATCTTGATAGGGAGAAAGTGAGAAAGAGAGGATAGCCATTTAACTGATTGTTGTGTGTTGGAGAGGTAGCAGGTAAACCAGGAGATGGTTGAAGTAGAAAGGTTAAGGTCAGAGAGTTTGGAGAAGAGCATGTTGTGAGACATGGTGTCAAAACCTTTAGCTAGATTAAGAAATAGAGAGGAGACGAGTTTGTTATTCTCTCTGGCAAGGGAGTTAAACTGGGAAAAAGTGATAAGGGCAGTAGTTGTACTGTGATGAGGATGAAAGTCATGCTGAGTGGGGGAAAGTAGATTCTGAGAGAGTAGATAGTCCAAGATTGGCTTATGTACACATATTTCAAGTAGTTTAGAGATGGGGGACAATATAGCTATAGGATGATAGATAGTTCAATGGAACTGCCACCTTTGTGGATAGATATAGTAAATAATAGTCTCCAGATTGACAGAAGAGTAGATTCATATCCAGAGTGGTTAATGAGGATGGAAATGGGATGTGTTGTGGAGTTTGCTGCTAGCTTGAGGAAGAATGAAGATAGGTTGTCAACAGAAGGCGAGCATGGCTTAAGCTTATGAAGTAAACATATTATGTAGCTGGAGGGAACAGGTTTCAGACAGAAGGCATCATTATGTTTAGAGGGTGTAGTGGGGTCAGTGGGGTTAGAGGAGTTTGAAGTTGATGTTAGTTTACTGATAGTGTTAATAAAGTAAGAGTTAAGTAAGGTCGCTGTTTCTAGGGGGGTATTATTATTACATGGGTGAGGGGTTGTAGGTTTGCCTGGGTGTAGGATATGATTGACAGTAATCAAAAGTTTTTTGGGATTGCTGAGACATGCAGTCTGACATTTAATGTAAAAGATTATTTTTTGTCAATGCTGACTTATTTTTTAGAGAGGTTACGAAGTTGTTTATAGGTTTGTAGGTAGGAGGGGGATTTAGTCTTAGTCCAGAGTTTCCAGGTGTTATTTCTTTTATGCAAAAGAGAGAATGTTGACCGAGATAGCCAGGGAGAGCATAGAGATTTCACTCTTATTGTTCTGTGGGGGGGGGGGGGGCAAGTAATTTGAGTATATTAAGAAATATTGAATTAGATTTTTGGACCACTTCATCTAAGGGAAGGTAAAATAGGAAGGACTAGTTTATAGAGGCAAGCAAGTTATTGAATATACAGTATCAGGATGGAAGTTAGAGAGGTTGCAGCAGTCTTTGTATTTATGTGGCCTTTGATGGTGAGGGTGAAATCACTGAACTCAAATAGGTGAATGGTCACTGATGGCATCAGGTAAAGTTTTGGGATGGTGATACAGGTCAGGTTTGGATACTAATATCCAGTCTATGATAGAACTGGAGTTGGTAGGTTTGTTATAGTGAGTGGGAGCAGAGATTACTGAGAAAAGTCATGTAAGTTTAAAGAAGAAATGGATGTACTGGAAGTAAGGGTTAACTAACTGATACTGACATATCCTAGTAGAGCAGTTTCATTGGGTATATTTTCAGAGAACCAGGAGAGGGTTTGTTCAAGTACGGGAATATTGTCACCAGGGGGTATATATAACATAGTTATTGTTAGAGTTTTATAGTCGTTAAGTGTAATGTTAGCAGTTAGGAGTTCTGCTGGGTGAAACACAGGGGGGGGTTAATACAGGGGACAAGTTCAGATGATCAGAGTAAATTATGGCTACACCACCACCTTTTTAGTGTGGTCAGTCTAGACGAAGGATGTTGTATCCTGTGAAGAGAAATTCTTTGTCAGAGATGTGTGATTTGAACCAAGTTTCAGTAATTGTTATTATGTCAGGAGAGTATTGGGCCGTCGAAGCATGGAATTCACTTATTTTATTCATGGTACTGCATATATTGAGTGAAAAAGTGTTACCTGTTTAGATGGGGAGTAAGGATGATGTGGCATGGGTAGTGTATTTAGATTGGTAGCGGAGGAGTTACAGAAGAGATACTCTGCAAGTAAGACCCAAATGCAAGGCAGAAAATAATCCAAGTAGACGAAAATTGCCAGCATCAAATTCAGTGTAAAGCATCAAAAAACCATCCAAAGGCTGATGCATAAAGTATATAAACTTTTAATAATAAACACCCAGCCAGCAGGCTTTCCTAACTGGGATAAAAAAGCATTAACTGTGAAGTGACACACACACATATATATATATATATATATAGTATGAGTCATCCAATAGGATTATTCCCAATGTGTTCTTCCCACATTCAAATTTTTCCTATATGAGAGAAAGAGAAAATAAAAAGTTGTACAATAAAATAAAATGAAATAACACGTGCTCATGAAAGAGTAACACATAAGTTTATAAATGATCATTCAAACCTGGTGAGAACAAAGCTCCCAGTTTAATGATCCAATACTTCTCTTCTGGTCCTCTAAGACCACAAAAACTGCATATCTAAAATCTCAGAAATTGTTAAACAAAGTAGTTATATTGATAATCTCTGTCTCTAAGTTTCTTCATGCAGTTTTCTGATTTTAATTTTTCCCATCCTCCAGGTTTTGCCTGGTCGATCACTTACCTTCACCCAAATGGTCCATTCGTTCCTCTCTTGAGGTCAACAGAAAGACACGATGAAGCCCAGATGAGAGCATTATGGCCCATTCATTCCCTGACCGGAAGACTTAAACAGCCTGTTTGTTCCACTAAAGAGGTGAGAGCTGGACAGCAGGGAGCAGGCGAAATTGCCAGAGCTAGGAGAATCATCTCCCCCTTGCACCTCTGTTCCCTGTGGTGACTCACTAGATCTCCACTAGTGCTGACAATTATGGGGTGTTTACATGCCTTCTTAACATTCTAATCCCAACCCTGTAGGCAGCACCCACTCTGTAGGCTTAACCTGCACTGGGTGCAATACAATACCAAGTTGCCCCTTTAGATGTCACCCAAGGGTCAAGCCAGAATCCCCCCCCACCCAACGATGGTCAAACAGACAATAACCACTCACACTCATCCCCTCTGCCTGTTCCCTCCAGACTTTTGTTTTTGTATGTGTCATGTGTATTCATTTAATCTGCTTGTGCTACCAGGAAGGTGAAACCATGGGTTGCACAGACAGGAAAGATGGTAGTTTTATTTGTTACCTAAAATACACAAGAACACTACCAATCTTCCTGGTAGGCATGTTGTCTCTAGTCATAGATCTTTGACTGAACCCCTTTCTGGGGTACATTCTAGGATTCAACACACTACACAATTTTTGAACATTTTGCAAGATATTCAGTTAGAATCTAGTTGGTACAACTGTGCACTTGATGATAAAACATTATATACTAACATTCCACATTGGGCAGGTTTGTTGGCTTTACAGAATTGGCTCAGTAAAATCAAGTGATGTAGTCCTGGCTATAACACTTTTCATGCATGTCTTACTGAACATGTATTAACAAAAAATGTGTTTTATTTAGACGATGAATGTTATTTTTAACTAAAAGCCACAACTATGGAGACTTCTTTTGTCTCCATTTATGCTGATTGTTCATGGGATATTTGGAGGAACAACTTATATATGATACCAGCCATAATATATATATTAGGTGCCATGGACATTTGACATAGATTTTTGGATGACTGTTCGCTGGTTTGGAGATTGGACATTGTGCTTTTTTGGAGGAATTTGTAGAATATCTCAATGATAATAAATGAGGATCGCAGTTTAGTGTTACTTACGATGTGAAACAAATCTCATTTTTGGATGACATGGTTAAACGGGAAGATGGAACTTTAAATGTATCCTTTTTAGAAAGAAGTTTCCTAAAAATTCTTTACTTGAGACAACTATTTGCAATCCCCCATGTTATCCAAAGATATTTGTATATTTTAGGATTAAAAGAATCTGTTCAACGTCAGTGGACTACAAATATTTTTGTGAGATTTTAACATTGAGATTTTTGGCCAGGATGTGTAATTATGATGTGGTCGCAAATGCGTATCATACAGTTTCATTGACTAATAGGGTTGATATGCTAAATTATAAAAACAAATGCCAGTTCTAAAGTTCATTTATATACTACTTTTGGCAGTAATACTAAAAAGTTTCAAGATTTAATGACCAGACACTGGTGTATTCTTTTGGCTGATGGGGAAATGGCAGAGTTTTTGCCCTCTAGATGCAATTTTACGTTCAGGAGGGGACAAACAATTGGCAGTATGTTGAATCATTTTAAAAAAGGAGTCAATGTTAAAAATCTGACTCAACATACTTTGGAGGACAACAGTCTTTTGGGATGCTCCCCATGTGGTCATTGTTTTGCATGTAAAGTTAGCAACAACAAGACTAAGAAACCTCTCCAAGGCCAATTACAGCCTCTTACATGATGGCATGAATAGCATCATAGCCCCTCCCCCCACTGATGGAACAGCCACCTATGCTGAGTTATACACCAGTGCTTTATACAAGCACCTCTACAATTGTATTGACTCTGCTGTATCTGATAGAACCAAAGCAGTATCTTCAAGGAAAAACAAACCTGTCTGTTGGACAACTGCCATTAATAGGCTATACAATAGGAGATCGAAATTGCTGTCAAAGAGTAGGAAGAATTTGTCTCAAAACTGGAAACACTCCCCCCTCAACTTAAACAAGCAAATAAGACTCTCAGTAAAGACCTTCAAAGCTAACTATGAATCCAAATTAGCTTCCCTAACTAAGGATAACCACAAGGCATTCTTTAGTTACATCCATAACCTCAACGGTAAGGCCCAGATCTTTACTGAGTTTGTTGTTAATGGTACTACATATATAGAACCTATGGATATAGCAAATCTGCTGGCTAACAGGTTCAGTGAAAACTTCACTACTCTGTACCCGCCACATAAAACCCAAAGCATCCCTAACACCTGTCACCTACTATCTCCAAGGAACAGGTCTTAAATTCCCTCTCCAAGGCCAAAAACACAGCCTCTATGGGACCAGACAACACCTTGGGCTGTGTTCTCCATGAGTTAAAACAGGAATTAGCATCACCATTGAGCATGCTTTTCAATCACAGCCTAAGCATTAGCTTCATCCCAACAGAATGGAGAATAGCTACTATCATCCTTTTGCAAAAAGGGGGTACATCCACAGACCCCCAGAACTACAGACCCATTAGCATAACCAGCCTTATCTACAAGGCCATGGAGCAAATCATCATGGACCTTATTAACAAAGATATAGGAAATTTTCAAACACTTGACCCCACCCAGTTTGTCTTTGTCAAGGGGAGATGATGCCTGTTAAACTTAGTGGACTTTTTCAAGACAGTCACCAAAGCCCTAGATGAGGGCAAATCTGTGCATATGGCCTACCAAGACTTAACCAAGGCCTTTGACACAACCCCCCACTCGGGCATCATTGATAAACTCACCCAGCTGGGTATCAATCCATGTATTGCAAGGTGGGTTGCAAACTGGCTCTTTGATAGAACTCATACAGACAAAATAGGAGACTGCACCTCCTCCAGCAGACCTTTAACCAGTGTTGTTCCACACGGATTGGTTCTAGGACCCCTACTGTTCAGAATCAACTTCTCCGAAGTACAGGCTAAAACTACAGGACTGTGGCTGACAAAGTTTCCTGATGACTGGGGGCGATCATCGAAACCCATAGCAATGTCAACATCCTGCAAGAAGGTCTTACACAGACTAATGACTGGTGCCAAAGTCATGGCCTTAAACTTAATGCCAAAAAATGCATTATCATTCCCTTCGGCAAGGGTGATGTTCCTGCAAACTACCACATCAATAGCAATGCCCTAAGCACACACTCAATGGTGAGAGATCTGGGCACACAGGTTGACAGCAACCTTTGATCACCATGTCTCCACAGTGGTAAGAATGGCGTTTTATATTGCTCATCTCATAAGTAAGGGCATTGCCTCCAGAAAAAAAGAGGTTATAACCCCCCTGTACTCTTCCCTCATTATGCCAATAGTAGAGTACAATACTCCCTTTAGTATGTTCCTTTCCAAACACCTGCAGCAATTGGAGAGACCACAAAGGTTCCTTACAAAGAAAATTCAGGGCCTTCAAGATCTGTCTTATGCAGACAGACTGAAATCATTGTCACTTTACTCTGTGTCATACAGACTGCTCAGAGGCAATCTGTGCTTTGCATATAGAGCAATCTCTGACACAGCTTTAATGGAAATGCTGCACATTCGCAAGTCAAATGGCACATGGGTCACTCACTTAAAGGACCTTAACCTTGTATGTGACATCAACAGAACTTGCTGGAGAGACAGATTTGTTTCACAGTGGTTGCCCCACCTTTAGAACAAGCTTCCTATACATGTTAAATAAAGCCCCTCATTGGCCCTATGTAAGCATAATTTGGACAACTGGCTGGATAACCAGAAATTTAATCTGAGGCTACACCTGTGCCCCTCTTATACAGGGGCAATAGGTGCTGATTTTGATATCTGCTTGAACCAGACCCCCTTAGGAACAGAGGTTGAACTTGGCTAGGCTTGTAAGGGCCCTGGGGCCATTAGCCTAGTAACTTCCTAGGATCCTATTGTAAGACAAAACAACTCCTTTCAGCTAATACAGACACAATTTTTGAAATTAATACTTTAATTAGATGTTCTTCTGAATGGATTATGTTGGATACTTGTTCAGCTTTTTATGTTGGAAAAACCACTAGACAGTTCAAAACTCAAGTGTTTGAACATTTAAGTGATATCTGGTGTCCCAGATTATCTAATGCATTATATAAATATTAACTGAAACATTCTAATGTTTGATTTCAGTTTGTAGAAATTGATAGAATTAACACCTCTATGATCAGTAAGCTGGGTTAGCATGAATTATTAACTTAAGAAGGAGTGATTTTTGGATTGTTATATTAGGAGCAGCATTCTCTCTGGGTCTTAATGAATTATTCTAATTTATTGCTTTTGTATCTTTAAGATTATTTTATAATGTTAAATAATCCCATGATATACTGTTGTTAGTGCACTGAAGATGGGGTTTGCTTAAAGCAGTTTGCACTCTTTATCAGTGTGGCTTCACTTGGCTATTTAATTAAGAACATTTTATTCATTTGGGAGTTCTGGCCATTGGATTTTTTCTTTACGTTGATTATTTAGCCATGCACCCCAGCAGTGTACTTGCATTGCCTTGTGTGGAGAAAGTTCTCACTAGCCCATACAATTTCTTTTGCTTCCTTTTCAATGTATGAGTAACCCAAAGCATAGTTAGAGCATCAGTGTAATTCCTTATGTTTTGCATTTCTCTGATATTTGCTGTCTGCATTCTTACACATTTTTTTTTCTTTTTAGAAGAAATTCTTTATTAGGTTCATAGGCTGTTATTAGGCTAATGGCCACTAGGGCCCTTACAAACTTAGCCATGTACCCCAAAGAATTTGGGTCCCAATTATCATAATGGGGTGCCATGTTAGTAGGCAGGTAGCTAACAAATTTAAGGAGGAGTGTTAGGATAATACTTTGCTTATTGACCTCTGTCAATAAGGGACGTGGGGGCCAGACCGGGGAGTGAATTTACAAGTTTCCATCCAATTTTCAAGGTTTTGCTTGAACAGGGTCAAGGATGAACTCTGTTTTAGGTTCATAGGTGTGTACTAGGGTAATGGCCTCATAGGTGTGTACTAGGGTAATGGCCCTGGAGCCTTTACAAGCCTAGCCCATAGGATTACCCTGGTATTGTGCCACCCAACCTTAGTTCCCAGTGCCTCTGTCGTGTATAGCTGCTGGAGTGATCCCCAGGGTGAATTTTCTATTTCCCATCCACTCATTAAGATTTCTCTTGAAGAGAGCCAGTGAGGTGCTCTGTTTGACATGCATGGGAAGTCTGTTCCATAGCATGGGCAGTATCTGGGTTATGAATCTCTCCCTCCAGCAGTTCTGTTGATTGTGATAATGAGGTTGAGGTCTCTGGAGCATGTGGTGCACAGGGATTGGGATTTCTTTAGATGTAGCATTTCTAACAGAGCTGGATCAGATATAGCTTTGTAAGTCAAGCAGAGATTGCCTCTAAGTAGGTGATATGAGACAGAGAATAGTTGGAGTTTTTTGAGTCTGTCCATATAGGACAAGTGTTTAAGGCCTAGGATCCTCTTTGTAAGATACTTTTGGGGCCTCTCCAGTAGTTGCAGGTGTCTAGTGAGGTATATGCCAAATGGGGCATTGTACTCGATGATTGGTCTAATGAGGGAAGAGTAGAGGGAGACAATGACCTCTTTCTTCCTGGATGCAAAACCCTTAGTAATGAGATGTGCCACATAGAAGGACTTTCTGACCACAGTAGCAATGTGGTCGTCAGAAGAGAGGTTGCTGTCAACCTGTGTTCCCAGATCTCTTATAACGCCTTTTGTGTTCGGTGGACTATCACCAATGTAGTAATTCATGGGAACTGGGTTTTTCCCATCGGGAATGATGACACATTTTTTTGGCATTGAGCTTAAGGCCACGGTTCTGACACCAGTTGTCGGTCTCAGTGAGGCCTTTCTATAGAATGTCAGCATCAGTTGGGGAGTTAATAATAGCTCTCAACTTGCAGTCGTCTGTGAACTTTGTCAGCCAGAGTCCCTTCGTGTTGGCCTGGATTTCAGAGAAGTAGATACCAAACAGGAGAGAACCCAGGACCAAACCCTGTGGGACTCAACTCGTGACTGGTCGGCAGTCAGACTTGGAGTCAGCTACTTTCACACTGTGGGTTCTATCTGTGAGCCAGTTTGCAACCCACCTAGTGATAGAGGGGTTGATGCCTAGCTAAATGAGGTTTTCTGATTCCTGAATGGGGAATGGTATCAAAGGCCTTGGCCAAATCAAGGTAGGCTATATGAACCACCTTGCCTTCATCCACAGTTCTGGTGACTGACTCAAAGAAGTCAACCAAGTTGAGCTGGCATGATATACCCTTCACAAAACCAAACTGTGTGGGATCGAGAGTTTGGAGATTCTCAATATCCTTGTTTATTAGGTCCATGATGATGCGTTCCATAGCTTTGCATATCAGACTCGTCAGGCTAATGGGGCGATAGTTCCAGGGTCTGTAGTTGCTCCTCCTTTGTGGAGAGGGATGACTGCCATTTGGTAGGGACAAAACCTGAGGTAAGGCTGTGATTGAACAGGGCACACAGGTGAGGTGCCAGTTCACTCTATAGTTCATGTAGAACACAGCCATGGATATTGTTAGGTCCCATAGAAGCTGTATTCTTGGTCTTGGACAGTGCTGTTTTAACCTGTGCAGCAGTAATACTGGATGCCTGGCAATCTACTGATATTGTGATTGGGGAGATTGAGGGGAAGAGGGGTAAAGTTGGTACTGAATCTGTTGGCCAGTATATTGGCAATATCTGTTGGCTCGGTATAGGGGGTACTGTTGTGCAGTATCTCAGAGCAAATCTGGGTATTGCCATGGAGATTCATTACATAATTATAGAAGGCTTTGTGGTTGTCTTTACTATCTGCTGCAATTCTGTTTTCATAGCTAGCTTTAGAGGATTTGATGAGGGATCTCAACTTTTTGTTGAGGCTGCTAATCGAGTTTTTCCAGTCTTGGGACTTCACCTTATTCCGCATCAGTTTCCTCCTTCTGTGGTAGAGTTTGTTTATGGCAGGGGACCACCAGATTGGCTTCATTTTTTTTTTGGAGGAGAGCATCTTGGTTCTATTGGGTATGGCAAGATCCATGCATTTGTCTACGTATACATCCAGTGCATTGGTGTATGATTTGGCGGTCATGCAACTATTCTCCATTTGCATGGGTGCTGTGAGGTTAGCCACCTCTGTTTTTAGGAGCCCAAATATAGCTTTGGAGAAGTTTTTCATGGTGGTTACCTTTGCAGGGATGGGGGGTGGGAGGGATGTGGATTTCCAAGTTGATTAGTTTGTGGTCGGATATAACCAGGAAGAGATGACTATTGGTGCAGAGCAACGGTCGCCCATGTTAGTAATGATCAGGTCAAGGATGTTGCTACCTCTAGTGGAGGTAAGAATGAGCTGGTCCAGGGCATTGCAATTAATGAATTCCAGGAAACGTTGGGCAAGTGTATTGGTACATGAGTAGTTTTCCCAATTAATTGAGGGTAGTTGAAGTCGCCCAGTATGAGAGTGTTAGGTTGGACCCTAATTTTCTCCATGGTGCTTAGGAATGTGGAGCATGAGTCTTGGGACAAGGTTTGGGACCTATAGTATGCTACAACCTGAATCACTGTCTTACCCAATGTTAGCTGCACCTGAAGTATCTCTTATGCATTATGTTGGGCTACCAGTCTGGGGGTGTGCGCATCCTTTATGAATATGGAAACACCACCACCTTTGGAGCTTTGGTCCAAGTTCTGAGGCCAAAAAATGTTGAATGAGTTATAGCCTGGTAGTGCAGGGGTGCTTTCTGCTGCCTTGAACCAGATCTTTGTTACAGCACAAGCATCAGTGTTCTCCATTTTAAGGAGTGGTTCAAGCAAGTGCATTTTGAGATTCAGACTTCTAGTGTTGAGCAGCATGACTCTCAAATTGCATTTGTTTGTAGCTGTTACTGTGGAAATTTGATCATAGGATCATAGATTAGGATCATAGATTAGTACTAGACTAGCTGCCCTTTAGGGCCATTTTAAACCTAGCCAATTACCCTATGTGATAATTAAACCTTGCACCTTGCGTTCATAAGGTAAACACCTTAACCATTATGCCAGCCTCCCTTTGGAGGATCTTTGGAATACACCTAAAAAATGCAGTATAGGAGTGGCTAGAGCCTTGGCCACTATCCAGAAGCCCAGGGGTGACAGATGCAGGCCATCTCTGGCAAAGCATCAAAGTCTGTCACTCATGTCATCCCAGGCAGACAGACACTGGATCCCCTTAGAATGATACCAGAAACTTAGCCAGTTATTGAAATCAATCATTCTCTACTTGTACTATGGCATCATTCTGGGTGGTGGTAGGATGCTGCTCAGGGCTAGGGTCATACCTGCCTGGTCTACATAATCCAAGAGCTCCTCCATGTATCTTTTCATGCAGTCCAAGGAGGTGCATCTCAGGGGGTCTATATTATATTTTCAAAAGTTTCAAACATTGAACACCATATGGTCGACACTATATGAGAGATGTTTGAAATTTCAAAAATATAATAAAAAAATTAAAAACTATACTTACCTAAACGCTGAGCCCACCACATCCCTGCTACTTAAATATTCCTACTCCAAGATCTCACTGCATTGAAGTAAAGGGAAAATATTCCCTACAGTGATTTCCATGATACGCGTGTGACTTTTCGACGTTTCAACTAATCAGGTTTGCCATTTACAATTTTCGATCACGCGATAGGAACCCCATCTCAGGTCATTCACACCCACATGTACAATGACAGAGTCATATTTGTAACTGTTACTGAGGGACCTGAGTGCGTGCGTTATGTAGCGAATCCTGGCATCTGACAGGCAAGTGACTGTTACTTTCTCCTTATTTAACGTAGTCAGTGGGACATCAGTGTGCCTCACTATCGAGTCACCTATGATTAGTGTGTTGGGCGTGCTGTTTTGCCTTAGGGGCTTTGGTTGAGTGGCACACTGTTTAGGAGAGTTATGAGTCTCCTGATTGGTGTTGTGTTGTGGTGGTCAAGTGCATTTCTGCCTTGGAGGTCTCTGCTGTTTGGGTAGATTTTATTGAGAGCCTCAACAAAGGTGGGTGTGTGGTTTGTGTTTTTATGTGAAGGCAGTGCTGTTGTATGTTCTGGAGGGCTGTGTGTTCCATGTGGTGTGGTGCACGTGTTGACCTTCTCCTCTTGACCAGCTATTCCAGCCTTGGCTGGAGAGTACATGGCTTCCAATTTGGATATATAAGTGCATCTCTTGCAAGTCTGAATGTTGGGAAGTAAGAGGAGAGGGTTGTCAGTGTATGTCAGGCAGTTGCTACATTGCCTCAGGATGCCCAAGTTCACCAGGTTAATAGGAGAAAGCACAGGGAACTGACCTTTAGACATGCCTGGAGGGGTGGGCATTAATAATAAGTACTGGAGCTGTTTCCTTGTAGAAAGTTTAGTGCTGGTAGCACTTTTGTGTGCTGCAATAATTGCTACAAGAAGTCTGATAAAGTGCTAGACTAATAAGCTAGTAAAAGTGCAGGAGAGGAGAGAAAGAGCAGATCGAAGGGAAAAATTAAAGAGCAGACTTTGGCACCGCTCAGAAGTTTACAAACAGTCCTGGATACAGCAATTTGTATCTGTACTAAACTAGTTACAGGAAAGGCGGGAAACAAGCACAAATGCAGGCTTTTAAACCAGAAAGTTGAAAGAGATAGAAAAAGCTGTCCAAACAGCCAATAAACTACAATTTCTGGGCCAGATACCACTCCTCTTGTGGTAGATAAGCTACCTAGAGCTTATCACTCCCACTGATAACCTTGAAGGCTTACCTCCAACACAGAAAGGCTTGGGGGGCTCAGAAGCTTACAAACAGTCTTGGATACAGCAAATCTGTATCTGGACTAGACTAGTTACAGGAAAGGCAGGAAACAAGCTTAGAAATTTTTATTTTTACAGACAAACAGCTAAAAGCTAAAACAGGACTAAAAACAATTCAAGTGCAGTGCAAGCTAGCATACTTGAGTGTGTAGCAATATGAAAGAAAATACACTTTAAATAAATGCAATTTATTCAAACTGTATTCTGAACTCATTTCAATTACTGTATTATTCAAAAAGAACTCTCTGGGACTGATACCAGTCACTGTTACCAAATAAATCCAAAATTTCAAGTACCGTAGATAAGGAAAAAGTGTCCGAGACCGAAATCACGTTTATTCAACACTATACACTGAACATTACCACATTTAACAGTCACTAGCATTTTCATCTTCATACTACGTTACAAGACTTCATCAGATGTGCTGCCAGATGTAGAAAATTTACTTTTAAACACACATAAATTGATTAATTGATTAATAAATAAAAATCCTTAAAGAAAACCGTTACTCTGCAAAATAAAATAGAAGGTAGTGCCTTATATTTCCTTAGATTATGAAGGAATAAGTACTACTTAACATTCCACAAAATATGTTAATAAACCATCCAAATATTAAAACCTTGTATTTAAAAACGTATGATTTAAAAACATGTAATTAAAAACCTTGTATTTTGAAAACGTGTGCTTTTAAAAAAATATGTGTGCTTTAGAGAATGTTAATATGAAAAGTTGAACGTGTTTATAACATAAAAACTGTTCGGTAACTATATTCACAAATAAATAGCACCATCTAGTGTCCAATAAATTTATTAAACTAAAAGTAAACCAGAAAAACGTGAATGAAAGCTTTCTGTTAAAAATAAAAGGTTTAAAACCTAGGAAAACTGTGTTTGGGCATTAAAAATTTAAAAACCTAAAAACTTTTATTCCATTACATGTTTTTAAATCATACTTTTTGCTTCACCCCCCCCCATACCCCACCCCTACTTAAATATACCAACTCCGAGATCGCACTATAGTGCCGAAAACTGCAAAGTAACGGAAGCGGCCATGCAAATTCTTTCCCTGGAAAAGAATTTGCTTAAAATCCGCTTCGCTATTTTGTCTTTTCTTTGTTTTAAGTTCGACCAAGACACATTCGATAGAATGCATCTTCGGTCATCTAATAGGAACCCGATATAAAGTGGCCAGAGTCGCGAACTTTGTTGATTGTTTCTAGGAAGGAGAGGAGGGCAGTGGAGGTACTATGACCTGGTCTAAAGCTGTGTTGTGTGGGGGTAAGAAGCTGATTATTGATGAGGGAGGGTAAGAGTTGCTGGTGTACACACTTCTCAAGTAGCTTAGAAATAGGGGATAGGATGGTGATAGGGTGAAAGTTTGGGATGTCATTATTATTGCCACCTTTATGGAGAGGAATAATAAAGGCCTTCTTCCAGAGCTGGGGGACCTGGCTTTCTGAGATAGACCGATTAATTAGTATGCTGATAGGGAGAGCAGTGGCTTCTGCGGCTACTTTTAGGAAGTAGGAGGGAATTTCATCAGGGGCATTGGAACCAGGTTTTAATTTTAGGAGAAGTTTTTTATGGTGGATAATAGATATGGGATTGATACAGAAAGGTGGAGGTTGGGGGCAAGGAATGCTAGGAGAAGAAGGGATGGGAGCACTCTGAAGAGGGGTTGTAGAGGTGTTGGTGAAGGATTATGTTAGCTTGCATATGTACTCTATGAAGAAAGAGTTAAATTGGGTGGCCAAGTCCATGTCAGAGGCATCTGGGTTAGGGCAAGGGTTTTCTTTTTTCCCAGGCTGAGGAGAGATGAGATTCCTTTCCAAAGTAGTTTGGGATTAGTGGTGTGGCTGGTTTGGAGAGTGGAGAAATAGGCTTTGTGGTCTTTTGACTTTATTTTGTAGTGTTTTATATTCATTTAGGGCGATAGTGGTTTTATTTTTATGGTAACGTGAAGAGGCTTTGTCACGGAGTCGCATAGTAGCTAAGGTGTTTTTGGTTAACCAGGGTACAGGGTTACTTTTTATACATTTTGTTTTTAGAAGGGCAAAGGAGTTGAGCAGGTTTGTGAAAGTAGAGTTAATGTAGGATAGAGCATTATCTAGGGAAGGAGTTTTTAATGGGTTCCAGTTTGTGCTTTTTAGTGTATTTGAGAAGGTTTCACCATTGAAGTTATTTAGGCAACGAGTGGAAATATAGGTGTGAGTTAGTTGTATAGAAGAGGGGAGACGGTGGGCAAAAGTGAGGAAATGGTCAGCTAGCGGGTCTGGGAGAATACCACTGTCAGAGATATAGTGAGGATGGGATACTAGAATCCAGTTTATTGTAGTTCCAATGATGGAGTTCTTGGAAGGCCTGGTAGTGGAATTGATTAGTTGTGTAAAGGTATAACTTTAAATTACAAGCGCACTTTTGCACTTGTAATTTAAAGTTTGTCCTGTTTTTTGCATTTACCTGTTGAGGCTACACACTCAAGTGCGCTAGCCTGTGTTACATATTTACTGCATTTTCCTGCTATTTGTTGAAAAAAAAGAAAAACAAAAAAAAATTATCCTTGTTTCCCGTCTTTCCTGACCTAGAGTAGTCCAAATACAGGCTTTGCTGCATTCTGGACTTTTGGAAAGTTCCTGTGTTGCCCATTTCCTTTCTTGGATAAAAGGAGGCTTCTTTGTTCACCAGTGGCAGTGGGGAGCTTAGAGCAGCCTATCTATCCCTGGAGGAGTGTTCCCAGCACAAGAATCTAGTAGTCTATTGGCCGTTTTGGGCCAATTTCTAGCTCTTTCAAGTTCCCCTGTATAAAACCTGCTTTGGCGAGGTTTTTGCGCTTGTTACTACTCAGCCAAGCTCCTTTTGGTCCAGCAGAGTGGTGCTAGCAGCAGAGAGGCCAAAAGAGCGACTGCTAACCTGATAAAAGTGTTTTTTCCTGCTACTATCTGGGCGACTGTCCGATCTAGCTAAACTGCAAGCATTTCTGCTTCTTGAACTGCTTTAAACTGTTTAAAGTTGTTTTTGCACCTGCACTTTTAAAGTTTGTCCTGTTTGTTGCATTTACCTGTTGAGGCTACACACTCAAGTGCGCTAGCCTGTGTTAAATATTTATTGCATTTTCCTGCTGTTTGTTGCAAAAAAAAAAACAAATAAATTATCCTTGTTTCCCATCTTTCCTAACCTAGAGTAGTCCAAATACAGGCTTTGCTGTATTCTGGACTTTTGGAAAGTTCCTGTGTTGCCATTTCCTTTCTTGGATTAAGGGAGGCTTCTTTGTTCACCAGTGGCAGTGGGGAGCTTAGAGCAGCCTATCTATCCCTGGAGGAGTGTTCCCAGCGCAGGAATCTGGTAGTCTATTGGCCATTTTTGGCCAATTTCTAGCTCATTCAAATCCCCCTGTATAAAACCCGCTTTGGCGAGGTTTTTGTGCTTGTTACTACTCAGCCAAGCTCCTCGTGGTCCTGCAGAGTGGTGCTAGCAGCAGAGAGGCTAAAAGAGCGACTGCTAACCTGATAAAAGTGTTTTTCCTGCTACTACCTGGGCGACTGTCCGATCTAGCTAAACTGCAAATATTTCTGCTTCTTGAACTGTTTTAAACTGTCTAAATGTGTTTTTGCACCTGCACTTTTAAAGTTTGTCCTGTTTGTTGCATTTACTTGTTGAGGCTACACACTCAAGTGCGCCAGCGTGTGTTACATATTTATTGCAATTTCCTGCTGTTTGTTGCAAAAAAGAAAAATAAAAAAAACGTTATCCTTGTTTCCCGTCTTTCCTGACCTAGAGTAGTCCAAATACAGGCTTTGCTGTATTCTGGACTTTTGGAAAGTTCCTGTGTTGCCATTTCCTTTCTTGGATAGAGGGAGGCTTCTTTGTTCACCAGTGACAGTGGGAAGCTTAGAGCAACCTATCTGTCCCTGGAGGAGTGTTCCCAGCGCAGGAATCTGGTAGTCTGTTGGCTGTTTTGGGCCAATTTCTAGCTCTTTCAAGTCCACCTGTATAAAACCCGCTGTAGTGCAGCTTTGCGTGATTTTGTGCATAGCGCGGCATTGAGCAACACCGCTTATTTGGGTTTGAGCCTTGGAACTGATCTAGTTCTCATAATAAACACTCTATTCCTATGCTAAAGCCTAGCACTTGCTCACTAAAGCAATTATATAAGTCAGCACTAAAAAATTAAAAGCACTACAGCCTCACAAACTCCCCTTGAGTAACTTGTTCCCCATTGGCCCTTTTTTCAATTATAAAGGAATTCCCAATACTATTCTAGCATGTCCAAAGGTCAGTTGTCAATCTCCTCTCTGGTCCAGCTGGTGAACCTGGGAATCTTGAGGCAATGTTACAACTGCCTAATGTACACAGACAACCCTCTCCTCCTCCCAACAAATTCCAACACATGTGAGAGATGCAACCATATAGCCAAACTGGAGGCTAAGCTCTCTCAACTCAGTACTGGCGTAACCAGTCAGGAGGAGAAGGAAACCACACTCACTACAATTCCAGTCTCACATAGACCTACCACGACAGCAAACCAAACACATAAACACACAAAAACATACTTGAAGGCTCTAAATAAAAATCTGCCTAAGCAGCAGAGACCTCCAAAGCAGACACCCAAGCAACCGCTACCCCAAAACAAAACACGTGCAACACATAGCTCACAAAGCCAGTGTGCCGAACAGTCACAGCCCTTAAGGCTAAACAGCACACCTGATACACTTGTAATAGGTGACTCTATCATCAGGCACACTGACGTCCCGCTCACCAGGCTGAACAAGGAGAAGGTCATGGTGAGCTGCCTGTCGGGTGCTAGGATCTGCCACATAACACAAGCATTCAGGTCACTCCAAGGCAAGTACAAATATGACTCAGTCATTGTCCATGCTGGTGTGAATGAACTGAGATGTACCTCCCTGGACTACATGAAAAGAGACATAAAGGAGCTCTCTGATCATGTAGCCCAGGCCGGTATGACCCTGACCTTGAGTAGCATCTTACCCTCACCAAGAATGATGCCATAGTATGAAGACAAGATTATCAATTTCAACAATTGGCTTAAGTAATGGTGTCATTCAAAGGGGATCCAATGCCTGTCAGCCTGGGATGACATGCTCGACAAGCCATGATGCTTCGCTAGGGACGGCTTACACCTGTCACCCCTGGGCTTTTGGATATTGGCAAAGGCTCTTGCTACCCCCATAGTGCCTTTTTTAGGCAATGCTCAAAAGACAAACCCACCTCCATAGGTATCGCAAGGGATAAGAAACTAAGAGTAATGCTACTCAACGCCAGAAGTCTAAACCTCAAGATGCACGCACTCTAAACTCTCCTTAGCATGGAGAACATCGATATCTGTGCAGTAACAGAAACCTGGTTCAAGGCTCTTGCGAGCACCCCAACACTGCCAGGTTATACCTCATACCATGCTTTTCGGCCCCAAAACTTGGGCCGAACCACAAAAGGAGGGGGAGTATCAATATTCGTCAAAGATACCCACACCTCCAGGCTGGTGGCACAGCACAAAGCATCAGAGACTATCCATGTGCAACTAACAGTGGGTAAAACTGCCTTCCAGTTTATAGCCTGCTACAGACCACCCTCCCAAACCCAGGAACCCCACTCGGCCTTCCTGAGAACACTGGAAAATATGAAGATCTCTCCAAACACCATTATATTGGGTGACTTCAACTACCCAACCATAGACTGGGAGCATTACTCTAGCTCCAACACCCTAGCCCAAAGCTTCCTAGAATCTATAAACTCAAATGCTATGGAACAACTTGTTACCACTCCCACAAGATGGGAAAACATACTGGACCTGATCATCACCAACATGGGGACTCTATGCTCCAGACCAGAAGTGTATCCCTCACTGGTAAGATCAGACCATAAACTAATCTCACTGGATATTCACATCCCGACCCCACCCTAGGCCCAGAAAACCACAGTGAAAAACTTCTCTAAAGCAAATTTCACACTCCTCAAAACTGAGGTGGAATCTTTCAAAGCCCCCGGGCCTGTGGATAATACGGCCCAGACCACAAAATCATTTATAAACGCATTCTATGAACACCTTCCGGAATGCATGGATCATGCAATCCCAAATAAAACCAAGATCCAATCCTCCAAAGGCAGACGTCCTGTCTGGTGGCCCCAGTCATAAACAAACTATACAATAGAAGGAGGAAGCTACTACATGACAGAGCAAAATCCCAAAAAGGGAAGGCATCTCTGATCAGTATTAGCAAAAAACTACGGGCACTCATAAAATCGTCTAAGGCCAGCTTTGAGAGAAAAATTGCACAGGACACTAAGGATAATCACAAGGCTTTCTTTAGTTATGTTAGGAACCTGGGTGGGAATTCCCAGATATGCTCAGAATTAGTCCAAAATGACAAAAAATACACCAAACCCACAGACATTGCCAACATCCAAGCTCACTGGTTCAGCGCAAACTTCTCCCCCCTCCCCACCAAAAGGGCTAATATCTATCCCAGCAGAGTGCTGCCCCCCTGACATCTCAGATGCTCAGGTAAGAGCTGCCCTCTCCAAAGCAAGAAACACAGCATAAATGGGACCAGACGGTGTCCCGGGCTGCGTCCTACATGAACTCCAAGAAGAGCTAAACCCAAACCTAAAACTACTGTTCAATCTCAGCCTTACTACAGGATATGTACCCAAAGAGTGGCGTACAGCAACAGTGATCCCTCTCCACAAAGGTGGTGCCTCAATGGATCCTGGAAACTATCACCCCATAAGTCTCACTAGCTTGGTCTGCAAAGCTGTGGAAAGGATCATCATGGACCTTATAAATAAAGATATTGGGGACCTACAGACACTGGATCCTACCCAGTTCGGCTTTGTTAAGGGCAGATCCTGCCTCTTAAACCTGGTCAATTTCTTTGAAACAGTCACCAAGGCCATTGACAAGGGGAAGGTGGTCCACACAGCCTACCTGGACCTTGCAAAAGCCTTCGATACAATACCCCACTCGGGCATTATAGATAAGCTCACCAGCTTAAATATAAACCCCTATGTCACTAGATGGGTTGCAAACTGGCTCAAGGACAGAACCCACATGGTTAGAATAGCTGGAGCCATGTCAGACTCCAAACCAGTTATAAGTGGCATCCCACAAGGCTCAGTCTTGGGACCTCTCTTGTTCGGTATATATTTCTCGGAGGTACAGGCCAACATGGAAGGACTGTGGCTGACCAAGTTCGCAGATGACTGCAAACTGGGCGCCATAATAGACTCTCCAGCTGACACAAGTATCCTCCAAAAGGGCCTCATAGAAACAGACAACTGGTGCCAGAGCCATGGCCTCAAGCTAAACACCAAAAAGTGTATAGTCATCCCCTTTGGCAAAAGCAAAGTGCCCACAAATTACCACATAGGTGGTAATCCATTAAGTACAAAAGAAGTAATTAGGGACCTGGGGACCCAAGTTGATAGCAATCTCTCATTTGACAACCACGTGGCCAAAGTGGTTAGAAAAACATTTTATATAGCCCATCTAATCATGAAGGGATTCACATCTAGATCAGGGGAGGTCATCATGCCTCTTTACTCATCCCTCATCAGGCACATAATTGAGTACAATGCCCCTTTTGGGATGTACCTTACCAGACACCTGCAGCAACTGGAAAGACCCCAAAAGTACCTCACCAAGAGGATCAAGGGGCTCAAACAGATGCAGTATGCTGCCCAGTTAAAGAAACTCCAGCTCTACTCAGTGGCATACCGCCTGCTCAGAGGCGATCTGTGCCTGACGTATAAAGCCATGTCCAACCCGGAATTAATGGACATGCTGCACCTCAGAAAATCCAAATCCCATCGAGCTACGCGCTCGAGGGACTTAAACCTCAGCACTGAAATAAATAGGACATGCTGGAGGGACAGATTCATAACCCAGAGGCTCCCTTCACTCTGGAATAAAATCCCAGTCCAGGTTAGGCAGAGTCCCTCATTGACTCTCTTCAAGAGGAATCTTGATGAGTGGATGGGAGATCATAGGTTTACCCCGGGTATCACTTCTGTGTCTCTGTTAGACAGAGGCACAGTATACTAACCTCGAAAAAGGGCATAGCAAAATTAATTTAAAATGGGTGGCAAAAGCCATACACACTCTGGCTAAGCTTATAAATGCCCTAGGGCAGATAGCCTAGTATGAACCTATGAACCTATGAACTATGAACCTATGTTAATATTGGTTGAGTTAGTGGGAGATTGGATTGTGGCCCAGTTGGTGTTCATGTCCCCCATGATTATGGTTTCATGAGTAATGTTGGTAGAGACCCAGGAGAGAATATCTTCAAGGGATTAGATATTGTCACCAGGGAGAATATAGAGGGAGAGAACAAATATGAGTTTATGCTTGTTTAGGTGGAGTAGGGCTGGTATTATTTCTGCCTTGCCAAATTTGGGAAAGGGTTTGGTATAGGGGGTGACTAAGAGGGATGCTGAGTAAAGGAGTGCTGCACCGCCTTCCTTTTTTGTATTCTGTCATTCCTTAACATTCGGTAGTTGGGAGGAGTTATTTCAGAATATTGTATGTGGGGCTTAAGCCAGGTTTCTGAGATGGAGAGAATATCGGGCTGGTTATATAGAAGCCAGGCATGAAGGTTTGGAATTTTGTTACACAGGCTCCGAGCATTAAGAGCTGAGAAGTGGAGGGTTTTGCCTGTTGCTTGGGGGGGTTGGATGCAGTGTGGTAGAGGGGCCAAGGTTTGGGTGGATGTCCCCGGAGAGAAGGATAGAGATAAGGTGATGGATGAGGTATTTTCTGTGTTTGGGGTGTAGTATACAGGTAGAGAGTTTTGTGGACATTAGACTAGTGTAGTAAGGAACAGTGTTTTTGGAATTAGGTAGGTGTCTATAGGGGAAGAGCATTCTAGTGTTGAGGGGGTAGACACTGGGAGATATATGAGTAACAGTAGATATGTTCTTTGTAGAGGATGGGGTAGTGGTGTGAAATGGGGGGAGTGGTTTGCATTAGTAGGTTGGGTGATATAATTTAAGTAAGTTAAGGTTATTAGAAGTATTATTTGCCTAAGTAGGGATAGAGATTTGAGGGTCATGATGTTGGTTATTAGAGTAGAATAGGGGGTGAGTTAAGTTGTGAAGCTAGTTTGAGTAAGATATTATGGTTTAGGTTGATTGTTTAGTAGTTTATCAGGATAAGTTGTGTTTGGCAGTAAACTCTGAAAGGTAGGCTTACTATAATGGGTGAACTGTGGGAAGAGATTTTGGGGATATGGTGGGTAGTTTGGATTGGGTGGTGGAAGTGGTGGGAGTGGCTAGCTAAGTATAGGTGTAGGGGTATTGAGGGTGAGTGGGATTTGGGGTAGGGTGGGAAAGCGAAGTGAGCCTGTAGGGCAAACAGAGCAGGAAGAGACAAGGAAAGGAAGAATCAAGGTCATCAGTGACAAACAATCAGTGGAGTGTAAGGTAAGTTCAGACGAAAGTATGCAAGGGGTAAGTGATATTCTAGCAGTGGTATAGGGAAAGGATTAGAGTGGTTCAGAGAGGTAAAAGATGGTACCACAGGAAGGAATGCAAAGTTAAAGAGTCTGTGGAGGTGTTGGAAAGAAAAGAAAGTGAAAGAAACTGGGGGAGGGAATGAATAGAGACTGGAGATGGATATCACAGTGGCCTAGTTGGTTGGAACCAGTACTGACAGGGTCATGTCAGCAGTGTGAAACAGCACTGACACAATTAGAAAGGAAGCAACTGTGAAAATCAGAACTGAAGATGGAATGAGAGCAAGCCAGAGATGGAAATGTTGCAGATATAAGTTTAGAAACAGGAGACAAAGGGAACAGAAGATGTACTGGGGGTTAAACACCACTCTAGAGTGCAGCTGGCAACATTAAACCTACATATACTGGAACTATTGGGAGTTAAAACAACATTAAACTAAAATCTTTTGGTACTATTAGTTAAAACAGCAAGGAATGTGGTAGACTGCTGGCATTGTGTTGTCATCTGGTGGCCAAAGTAAGTTACTACAGCCAAAAAAACGAACCTGTATATATGCTCATCTGCCCTGTAGTAATACTTTAAATAAGGAGCAGTTTTCTTTTTCTTTTATTATATTTCCTGTTTAGGTGAGGATTCCACCAGGGGGGTTTGTTTTGTGTTTATTTCTGATAGGTACAGCATCCTCTCTGCAGACATTCATGTTTGTATAGTGACTGTAAATAATTCTGCATTTGTAGCTGTGGTCTCAGTGTTGGAGGGAGACTTGAATTTTGACAAACTGTCACTTAATAGGATGTAGTTTGGTTTTTACTAGTTCCTTATTGTTACTGGTTTAGTTAGATTTCCTGGGTTGATTTTGACTTCAAATGAAACAGTGTTGTGATCCAACCTTGCTAGGGGGGGGGGGTGTTACAATGCTCTTCCATGTTGGTGATTGCTACATCCAGTATGTTTGATTCTCTTGTTAGAGCATGCACTGTTCTAGGGTGTTTGTGCCAATACAGTCCAGGAAGTATTCTACCTATGAGTTTGAGGAAGTGTACATTTCCCAGTCTACAGAGGGGTAGTTAATGTCCCCCATGAATAGGATGTTTGGTTGGATGGTGAGCACCTCTAGTGGGTTTAATTAAGAGTCATAAGACGCTTGGGTCATAGATGGTGATGTGCAGCTAGCCATGATATGGTGAGGACCTTGCCTATGGTTTCTTCCACATGGATGACCTCCATGGTATCAAGTTTATATAACCTGGAGGTATGTTTGTTGCTAACATATATAGAAACACCTCCACTTCTGGCCCCAGTCTGTGTTGTTGTTGGAGTAAATGTGTGGAAGGCACTGCACCCTTGCACTTGTAGAGTAATTTCTATGTCTTTAAACCAAGTCTCAGTCATGGCAGAAATGTCTACATTCTTCAGAGTGAGGAGGGCTTGAAGGGTGTGGATGTTTTTGTTTAGGGTCAGAGCATTGAGCAGTAGCACCTTAAGGTTGCTTGAAGACTTTTTTCACCAAGTTAGTAGTTTTGTGTTTTTAGCATTGCCTAAAAAGGCCCTAAATGGTTTGATAAAGTTTTAGCCAATATCCAGTAGCCTGGGGGGACAGGTGCAACACATCCTTGGCAAAGCAACGTGGCCTTTTGACCACGTTCTCCCATGCTGACAGATATCGGATCCCCCTGGAGTGACATGAAAAACTAAGCCAGTTATTAAAATCAATCATTTTATATTCATACTGTGGCATCATCCTTGGTGAAGATAGAATGCTGCTCAATGAAAGGCTCATACTTATCTGTGACACATATTCTCAGAGATCTATCATGTCTCTTTTCATATAGTCCAATGAGGTCTGTCTGAGGTAATTTACACCCACATGGACTATAATAGAATCATATTGGTACCTAGGATGCAGTAATTTGAGTGTGTGCTTGATATTGCAGATCCTGTCTCCTGATAAGCAACTATCTGTTATCTTCTTCTTGCCCAGTATGTCGCACAATGGAGTCCCCAATTACAAGAGTACTGGGTAAAGTATATACTTTCCTTATGGACTTTGTACTTGGGGGACCATTAGGTGTAGGCTTATCTAAAATGCTTGGCGTTGCCTTTGCTGTGAGCTTTAGTGATTGTTGAGGAGCAGTGTTGTCATTAAGTGGCTTTGGAGGTCTTTGAGATTTGGGAAGGTTTCTTTTAAGTGCTTCGTCATAAGACAGTCTATGTGTATGATGAACAGTATGTGTGAGGGATGTAGTGTGGATATTCCTGACAATCTCATTTGTATGTGAGATGTTTGCCTCCATATAAGGTGTGAATTTACATCTCTCATATACTCTGTTATTTTCTTTAATGATTTACTGGTTGTCTGAGAACATGAGACAGTTGCTACATTACCTTGGGATGCCCAAATTTACCAAGCTGGCCACAGACACATTTGGAAATTGCATATCCATGTTGTCTTGTCCTGTATTAGAGTTGGCTGTTTTGGATTAAGGATTGGGTTTTAACAGTGGTCTCCTAAGGTAGTTTCTGGGGTTAAGGGTAGAATGTTGTATAATGCTAGGATGTGGTAGTACAATCTGATGCACAAGCTTGCTGCTCTAAACTTATTTCTATACAATGCCACTCTGTTTAACAGGTTTCTGATCTAATCCTAACTTTATATATAAATGTTACTAATTAAGCATTTACTATTATACAGAGCACCAAGGCCTAGTGGGCAGCTGCACACAGGGGGAAAAAGCTTGAACATTGACTCCTATGCCCTCTAGCCAATAAATAGCCAGACATGAGTTTCTTCTAGTACTTCCCAACTCAGAAAGACCAGGTAAACACCTTCTGCTACAAGATGTCTGATCCTGGAATTTCTTAATGTAAAAGCACAGCAAAAGCAGCTTTCAAGTGCAGATTAGACAACAAACAACTAAGTCTCTGGCTAATTTGCTCTTCTGCAAAAAGGTTTGGAGGTACACAGACTAGAAAAGCTGACAAAGATAAAGATAGAAATGACTATTTTGACACAAAATATTAAACAAATTCTTTAGAAATGCTCAAACCCAATAATGATCACAGTATAAAGCATTTAATCAAGAAAATATTCTTATCTTAGTATGGATAGCTGTGGATGTAGTTGAAACACCGGAAAAGTGTTGCAGAGTTCTCTGCAAATAACCATAAAACATCTGAAACATGCATCCTGTGATCTAATAAATGCAAGAAAGACACCAAGATAAAAACTTCTCTGTCTGATATGTTAAACCTCCTGTAATGGAGGCTCATGAGATATATGCAAATGACCCCTAAAAGACATACCACTGTTTCAGTTACATAGCTTTTGAATGCTCATGACTTATCCTTTTACTTTTTCAGTCTTTATGTGTGCATTCAAGCCAACAAAGCCAAACCCCAATTGCTGTAGACATGCCATGTTTGTGTCTTTTTATGACATCATCACTGCACCATCATTGGATTATGTCCTGTGACCCATATGCATCATTACATTCTCAAAAAAAAATGCAGTGGAAGTCTCTCTAAATTCAGTGGTACATGTTGCCACATCATCAGCATACAGCAACTTTGTTGATCTCTCCCTTCCAGCGTATTTGTTAATGTAATCCATCACCAGTATGAACAGTGGTGGGCTCAGAGATGAACCCTGATGCACACCCACTCCCACCATAAGCCTGAACACTGTTTCTTCTTCAGGTTTTGGGTCCTTCTACATAGCTTGCACTATTTCTGCCAGTGTTTCTGGGACTATGAACCACCACAGTACTGCCCAAATCAGCTTTCTTAGGACCTTGTCATATGCTTTCTCCAAGTATAGGAATGACCAGTTGGGCTTTTTCCTCATCTCTAACATCTACTTAACTATCTGTCTCACTGGAAACATCAGGTTTGTTATGCTGTATCCTGATCTGAATCCAAACCACGCATCTCCAGTCTTACTTTCTACTGTTCTGCATATTCGTTTATCGAAAACCCTCTCCAGAACTTTGATGCAGTGTGACAGGAGTTTGGTTTATTTACTGACATTTGTTTATGGGAAAAGTCTGACTGGGTAACAAGAGCCCATTTTCACTGTAGGCCTTGGGAGAAAAGCTCCACTTTACAAAGAAAATGAAAAAAAAATTTTCAAATACACTACACAAGAAACAACTGAAAATCACATATTTCACAAATAATCAACAATATTGTAAAATTTAAAATTATGCATTTCAGAAATAATCAACAATATTGTAAGGCATAGATAAAGTGGATATAAAAAGTGTACACACCCCTGTTAAAATGCCAGGTTTTTGTGATATAAAAAATGAGACCAAAATAAATAATTTCAAAACTTTTCCCACCTTTAATGTGACGTGTAACCTGTACAATTCAATTCAAAAGCAAACAAATCTGTTACAGGAAAAAACATAAAAAATAAAAAATTTACAAGCTGTGCACACCCTTAAACTAATACTTTGTTGAAACACCTTTTGCTTCAATTGCAGCATTCACTCTTGGGTACACACCTACCATCAATTAAAGAGACTCTGATTAACCCCAAATAAAGTTCAGCTGTCCTAGTAGGATTTTCCTGACATTTACTCAGTTGCCTGCTACAGCAAAAGCCATGGTTCACAGACAGCTTACAAAGCATCAAAGGGATCTCACTGTTGAAAGGTATCAGTCAGGAGAAGGGTGCATGATATACCATGTAACACAGTGAAGACAGTCATCAAAAAGTGGAGAAGATACAGGACAACAGTAACATTGCAAAGAACTGGACATCCCTCCAAAACTGATGAAAAGACAAGACAAAAACTGGTCAGGGAGGCTGCCAAGAGACCTACAGCAACACTGAAGGAGCTGCAGGAATTTCTGGCAAGTACTGGATGTGTACTAGATGGCCATGGTGGTGCAACGATTAGCATTGTTGCCTCACAGCAAGAGGCTCTCCAATCAATTCTCGTTTGGAGCACCTTCTGTGTGGAGTCTGCACGTTCTCCCCGCGGTCAAGTGAATTTAAAGGCATGCAGGTAGGTGCAAGTGGGTGTGGGTGTGCCTACTTTGAAGGATGGGCACCAGGCTGACAACTAGACTCCATAAAAATTCACTGCTAATCATTAGTGGACCGGAGTTCCGCTGTGGCAACCCCTAACCGGGAAAAGCCAGAAGACAGTTTACTGATTGTATACGACATGTGACAACAATCTCCCATACTCTCCATATGTCTGGCCTATGGGGTAGGGTTGCAAGACTGAAGCCTTTTCTTACACAGAAAAACATCCAGGACCGGCTAACATTTGCAAAACAATCCATCAAGTCTCCCAAAAGTATGTGGGAAAATGTGTTATGGTCTGATGAGACCAAGGTTGAACTTTTTGGCCACAATTCCAAAACAACATTTTGCATCACCAGAAGAACACCATCCCCACAGTGAAGCATGGTGGTGGCAGTATCATACTTTGGGGTTGCTTTTCTTCAGCTGGAACTGGGGCTTTAGTCAAGATGGAGGGAATTATGAACAGTTCCAAATACCAGTCACGTTTGGCCCAAAACCTTCAGGCATCTGCTAGAAAGCTGAAGATGAAGAGGAATTTCAGCTTTCAACATGCCAATGACCCCAAGCATACCTTCAGATCAACAAAAGAATGGCTTCAACAGAAAAAAAATAAAGTTTTGAAATGGCCCAGCCAGAGACTAGACCTAAACCCAACAGAAAATCTGTGGGGTGACCTGAAGAGGGCTGTGCACAAGAGATGCCCTCACAATCTGACAGATTTGGAGTGCTTTTGCAGGGAAGAGTGGGTAAATATTGCCAAGTCAAGATGTGCCATGCTGATAGACTCCTACCCAAGAAGACTGAGTGCTGTAATTAAATCAAAAGGTGTTTCAACAAAGTATTAGTTTAAGGGTGTGCATACTTATGCAACCAGCTTATTGTACATTTTTTATTTTTTATATTTTTCCCCTAACAGATTTGTTTGTTTTTCAATTGAATTGTACAGGTTATAGGTCACATTAAAAGTGGGAAAAGTTTTGAAATAATTTATTGTGGTGTCATTTTTTATATCACAAAAACCTGGCATTTTATCAGGGGTGTGTACACTTTTTATATCCACTGTATGTACTAAAAATATGCTACAAAAAATGTTACAAAGCGAACAATGAGAAAAAGCAAAGTGAGACACTATATACAGTTCTGGAGAGCATTCTTCTGGCAGTACACAGTAGCAGTAAGAAAAAGTCATATGTTTAGTTCAATTGTAAATATAAAGGGGGAGAGAGATTATAATAGATTAGTATAA
>NC_056743.1:505368285-505465785 GCF_019279795.1 Protopterus annectens
ATGGATTCCTATTACAAGAACGAAAGTTCACTACTTCGAACTTGTAATAGGAAGCCTCACTTCTGCGAAAGTTCACTTTAACGAAAGTGAACTTTTGCGTACGTGCACTTCACCGAAAACTCCACAGCACAGTGGAGGATATAAACAACAAGCTATGTTCTCCACTATGGTGCAATAGTCACAGAGCTTAGGATTAGGGCACGAGTTAGGGTAAGGGGATAGTTAGTAAAGCTATCCCCTTACCCATACCCATGCCCTAACCCTAAGGTTCGTGACTATAGCACCGTAGTGGAGGACATTGCTATGTCCTTCACTGCGCTGCAGTCATCATGGACCTTAGGATTAGGGCACGGGTCATAGTAAGGGGATGCCCTAACCCTAAGGTCCGTGAGTACTGCACGGAAGTTCAGTACACCACCCGTTCGTTGTACAGCAACAGAAACAATGTAATTTAATATTAGAATAGTTTAGGATATAGAATCCAACCCCATGACGTTATTTCTTCAGTTTTATTTATTACGTTTTGGTAATCGGGTAAGTGGACAGGTTGTAGGACCATTTTCAGCCACAGTCTGAGCCTACTGAGTGAAATTAAAGTGATAAAAAACAATCTGTGAGTATCACATCAAGAATTTACATACAAGCAAGTCGTATTATTATAGCAAATATCATAAGGAGATGTGAACAGAGGAAATTATATGATTGCATAATAGTTTGAAATACTATTTACAATGACTAATTTAAACAGTAACTTTTTTCAGTGAGAGCATTAAACACTTAGCAATGGTTGAGCAAGCAACAATCCCAATACATGAATTCGGGTCTATATTACCATGTCAAACTCACAAGAGTTTGAACATTGTAATAATGAACCGTGAACCCAATAAGTACGAAAACACAGAATAGCGATTTTTTTCCCAGTGAAAAAAATCACTGTTCTGTTACAAAAAAAAAAACACTTTGCCCCCCCACACACCCCCTACTTAAATATACCAACTCCGAGATTGCACCACAGTGGAGGAAATAGCAAAGCCCAGAAAACGGCCCACCATTTTTTCCCAGTGTGCCGTGGCTTTGCTATTGTTGCATTTCGAACTTTTGGGTTCGATATTACAATGTTCGAACTCCTGTGAGTTTGACGTTGTAATATAGATCCAATGTGTATTCATTTAGCTAATCACATTCAGAAAGCACATTTATTGCTTTAGAAACAGAAAGCACAAGCTATGTGCAAAAGGCCAGTGTTGAAGCAAGGTTGTTTCTAATATTTTTCCTTCTAGCAGGAACAAGCTGATTCTTTCAACAGGTATTCTTTTAGTTTGTGTATTAATGCCTCTGTGATACTTTCTTACCTGACATCTAACAGAAGCTGGTTCCAAATTTCTGGTGCCAGCTTTAAGAATCCCCTCAAACTCTATCTAAATCACCTTTGCAATACAGTAAAATGCAAAAATATCTGTCTTTTATACCAAAAACAGTCATGTGAAGTAACCCATGAAGATTGAAAGCGATTCACTATTCTCAGCTAGAAGAAGGTAATTAAGTCATCATAAGAATGAACTATCTGATTTTTTAACTCCTTCCCTCCAATGGATCTCTAGAAGTTTGCACTCCAACTTTCAATAGTTGCATCCTGTGCTTTTTTTTCTTTTTTTTTAACAAAACCAGTAATGTCCTCACATGTCAAACATATGTTAATATCTCTAGAATCACAAAGGCTGCTAAAGAAGTGTTAATGGTAAGCATTCAGCACAAAGATCGTTTTAAAGTAGTAGCAGTCATTAGATTCTTGGCCTTAAACTGTATTTTATAAGTCACAGTAAATATTAATTTTGTAATATTTTGTAAAAAGCTTAGAATATGTTGATTATCACTCAAGCTAAATATAAACTGTTACCAGCTCTTTGTAGCTCCAGCTGAGAGTTTTCATATGACACTAAGTGGCTCTTTCTGTATCACTTTGTTGTTGAAATATTTAGAGAAATATGAAAATAATAATGGCAATATAGATAAATAGTGTATGAACAATCAATATAGTTTTAGCTGCACTAGGCAGAGGCTGCAAAACAGCACAGTTGTATTGCCAGCCATGCAAGCATTAAGATTAAATCATTCAACAACTTATATATGGCATGATTTTGGAATGATTAATGTAAATATGAACAAGCCATATAGGTTCATAGGTTCATAGGTTGGTACTAGGCTATCAGCCCTAGGGCCTATACAAGCCTAGCCATAACAATTCCCTGGCTATTTCTTCCCACACTATTTACTTCCCTGGACCCCTGTCTAGCAGGGCAACTGACATGATCCCCGGGGTGAATTTCCTTTCTCCCATCCAATCATCAAGGTTCCTTTTGAAGAGGGCCAGAGAGGCACTCTGCTTGACATGTATGGGCAATCTATTCCAGAGTCTGGGGAGTCTCTGGGTCAGGAACCTATCCCTCCAGCATGTTTTGTTTATTGTGATGACAAAGTTTAGATCCCTGGAGCGTGTGGCTCTGAGTGATTGGGATTTCTTAAAGTGTAGCATGTCCAACAGCTCCGGGTTTGACATGGCCTTGTATGTTAAGCAGAGATCGCCTCGGAGTAGACGATATGCGACAGAGTATAGCTGGAGTTTTTTAAGGTGGTCAGCATAGGGCATCTGCTTTAGGCCTGTGATTCTTTTAGTGAGGTATTTCTGCGGTCTTTCCAGTTGTTGCAGATGTCTTGAAAGGTACATACCAAATGGGGCATTGTATTCTATAATGGGTCTAATGAGGGATGAGTACAGTGGGACAATGACCTCCTTTTTTCTGGATGAAAAGCCCTTAGTGATGAGGTGTTCCACATAGAAGGATTTCCTGACTGTTGTGGCGATGTGGTTATCGAAGGTGAGACCACTGTCCACCTGTGTCCCTAAGTCTCTTATCACACTTTCGGTATTTAGTGTACTGCCACCTATATGGTAATTCACAGATACATATTTTTTTCCCAAAGGGGATAACTATACATTTCTTGGCATTGAGCTTGAGCCCATGGCTCTGGCACCAAGCATCTGTTTCTGTAAGGCCCTTTTGTAGAGTATCCACATCATTTGGGGATTCAATAATGGCTCCCAGTTTGCAGTCATCTGCGAACTTTGTTAGCCAGAGTCCCTTAGTGTTGACCTGTACTTCAGAGAAGTAGATGCCAAACAAGAGCGGTCCCAGGACTGAACCCTGAGGTACTCCACTTGTCACTTGTCTGGAGCTGGATTTGGAGTCGGCTACTTTTACAGTGTGGGTTCTTTCAGTAAGCCAGTTAGCAACCCATTGGGTGACGTAGGGATTAATGCCCAGTTTAGTAAGTTTATCTATGATTCCAGAGTAGGGGATGGTGTCAAAGGCCTTGGCAAGGTCTAGATAGGCTGGGTGGACCACCTTACCCTTGTCCATGGCTCTGGAGACTGATTCGAAGAAGTCAGTCAGGTTCAGGAAACAAGATCGGCCCTTCACGAACCAAAACTGGGTGGGGTCCAGTGTTTGAAGGTTGCCAATGTCTTTGTTTATAAGTTCCATGATAATACACTCCATATCAGATGCCTAAAGGTATTAGAAGGATGCAATTAGTGAAACACCTGAAAGCATAACCAGGATCTAATACGGGGATGCACATGGAAAGGCTCACCCAGACTCTGCTACAGTTTGCTGTGAGAGAAAGGTTAGTTTGCTTTTTATTTGTTGTATTTTGTATTCCTTTATTGCCTTTTTCTATTTTGTATACTGTGATTTGTTTACTTTAGACTGTGTTTTACTTGTATTCTGCTTTTAACTGCATATTAAAACTTGAAAAAAGGCCACAGCTCTGTCTCTTATGACTCAGACAGAAATTTTTCCCACCCTCCTACCCTGTTGCTGTTGTGTTCTTAAACACCACTGTCTTTCTAGTTGAATACCCCTTATGTTAATTTGACCATATATCTCATTTTCTCTTTGCTTTTACTGGCTGATGTGAGTAAGCACAAAATTATCATGTTGTGAAATTACTCCCCTTCAGCTATTTAAATTTATTGGCCGTCCTACTGTATTCCATAGTACCAGAATACAAAAGTGACCACCCCCTTTCAATCTGTCTTGCTGTTTTAAAAATATTGACTCTGCACTAAAATTTAACTTTTTAGACAGATAAAACTTAAGTTACCTACTTTCACGTCTAACTCCTTTAGTGCACACTGCAGTGTTTAGGATAAACCTTTTTTTTCATCTTACCTTTAAGCATCTGTTGCAAGACCACCAGTTATTGGAGAGGCCACCTTCTGCCTCTCAGTAGTCATCTTAGGATTAGTGCTTCTTTTTTTTTCCTGGTGAGAGAAGGAGTGCAGTTAAATTATTTCCTGGAGACTGCTTATCACCAGAAAGCTTAATAACTGCTTTATAGGTGACAGCTTGGAATCTGTGCTTATATTCCGATCCTGGTGAGAGTAGGAGCAGAGTGCATTGATTCCTGACTCTTTCTGGTTGGAGAGAGAGTGTCTTTGCTTAATGTACCTGATTGGTCTGGTTGCTATTCAAGGCATCTACCAGAAAAAGGCTACAAGCCTGCAGTCCCTTGCATCATCTGGGACAAGACTGTGGATCACCAAACAGGCCGTGGCCTGCTTCTCTTCTTGGGATTGGTGCTAACATTATGCTTCCGGTGAGAGAAGAAGCAAAGGAGTATTGTATCCCAACAGAGTGAAGCTGTGCTGAGACCAACATTAGTAGTAACCATGCATGCGACTCCCCTCTTTTCATCATTCTTGACAAGATAATTCTTTATTTTCAGTAAGTGCTGCTTGATTTCTTCCTAACTTCAGAATATATGCCTAAATTCTTCATCCTTAAATTTTCAGGGTCTACGTATTAGTTTCCCCTCAAGTGCTTTGCAGTGTTTTGTACAGACTCAGACAGCTTGAGTGACATTTTTCCTGTAAAAGGAATATATAAGGAAACAGCTCCAGTACTTAGTAATAATGACCATTCCCTCCTGGCATGTCTAAAGGTCAATTCCCTGTGCTTTCTCCTGTTAACATGGTGAACTTGGACATTGTGAGGCAGTGTAGCAACTGCCTCATGCACACAGACAACCCCTCCTCTTATCTCCCAACACTCATACTTGTGAGAGATTCTCTTATATATCCAAATTGGAAGCCTTGCACTCTCAAGCCAAGACTGAAATACCTGGTTAAGAGGAGAAGGTCAACACCTGCACCACACCACATGCAGCACATAGCCCTCCAGAACACCCACCATCACTGCTCCCAGATAAAAACACTAACCACACACCCACTTTCATGGAGGCTCTCCATAGAAATCTACCCAAACAGCAGAGACCTCCAAGGCAGAAATGCACTTGACCACCACAACACAGCACAAATCACAAGACACATAGCTCACCTACACAGTGTGCCCCTTAACCTAAGACCCTAAGGCAAAACAGCTTGCCCAGTACACTAATTATAGGTGACTCGATAGTGAGGCACACATATCCCACTCACTAGGTTGAATAAGTAGAAGGTAACAGTCAGCTGTCTATCAAGTGCCAGAATTCGACACATAACACATGCACTCAGGTCACTTCACAACAAGTACAAGTATGACTCTGTCACTGTCCGTGTGGGTGTTAATGACCTGAAATGCACCTCCCTGGACTACATGAAAAGCGACATGGAGGAGCTCTCGGATTATGTGGCCCAGGCAGGTATGCCCCTAGCCCTGAGCAGCATCCTACCGTTGCCCAGAATGATACCGCAGAACAAGCAGAAAATGATTGAATTCATCAATTGGCTAAGTTTCTGGTGTCATTCTAAGGGGATCCAGTATTTGTCTGCTTGAGATGACATGACTGACAGACCTTGATGCTTTGCCAGAGATGGCCTACATCTGCCACCCCAGGGTTTCTGCATACTGTCTAAGGCTCTTGCCACCCCTATAGTGCCTTTTTTTAGGATGTTCCAAAGACCAAATTACCACCATAACAGCTATAATTAAATGCAATTTGAAGGTCATGCTGCTCAATGCTAGAAGTCTAAATCTCAAAATGGAGAACATCGACATTTATGCTGTAATGGAGACCTGGTTTAAAGCTGCAGAAAACACCCCTGCACTGCCAGGCTATAACTCATTCCACACCTTTCGGCCCCAGAACATAGAACAAAGCTCCAAAGGCGGTGGTGTCTCCATATTCATAAAGGATATGCACACCTCCGGACTAGTAGCTCAGCATAATGCATCTGAGGTACTTCAGGTACAACTAACATTGGGTAAGACGGTGATTCAGGTTGCAGCCTGCTATAGGTCCCTAACCATGTCCCAAGACTCTCACTCCATGTTCCTAACCACCCTGGAAACTATTAGGGTCCAACCCAACACTCTCATACTAGGTGACTTCAACTTCCCCTCCATCAAGTGGAAAAACTAATCATGCACCAATACACTGGCCCCACGCTTCCTGAAATTAATAATTTCCAATGCCCTGGACCAGCTCATTCTTACCCCCACTAGAGGAAGCAACGTCCTTGACCTGGTTATTACTAACATGGGCAACCATTGCTCTACACCAATAGTCAATTCCTCCCTGGTTAGATCTGACCACAAACTAATCACCATGGAAATCCACATCTTACCGAACGCCCCCCCCCCCCCAATAAAGGTAACCACCATGAAACATTTCTCCAAAGCTGACTTTGGGCTCCTAAAAACAGAGGTGGCTGACTTCATGTCACCCATGTCAATGGAAAATAGATGCATGACTGCCGAATCATACACCAATGCACTGTATGAAAACGTACATAAATGCATGGAACTAGCTATACCCAACAGAACCAAGACACTGTCCTCCAAAATAAGAAAACCAATCTGGCGGTCCCCTGCCATTAATAAACTCTACAACAGAAGGAAGAAACTGCTGCAGAAAAAGGTGAAGTCCCAAGACTAGAAAAAACTCCCTTATTAGCCTTAACAAAAAGTTGAGATCCCTCATCAAAAACTCTAAATGCAGCTATGAAGGCAGAATTGCGGCAGACACTAAAAACAACCACAAAGCCTTCCATAATTATTTCAAGAATCTCCACGGCAATACCCAGGTTTGCTCTGAGTTACTACACAATGGTACTTCCTATACTGAGCCAACAGATATTGCCAGTATACTGGCTGACATATTCAGTGCCAACTTTACCCCTCTCTCCCCACCTAAAGGACCAATCACAATACCGGAGGAATGCCAGGCACCCTGCATTACTGCAGCACAGGTTAAAGCTGCATTGTCCAAGACCAAGAAATCAGCTTCCATGGGACCCAACAATATCCCTGGATGTGTTCTACATGAATTACAAAGTGAACTGACACCCCATCTGTGTGCCCTGTTCAATCACAGCCTCACCTCAGGCTTTGTCCCTACTGAATGGCGCACTGCTACAGTCATCCCTCTCCATAAAGGGGGAGCGACTGCAGACCCTAGAGATTATTTCCCCATTAGCCTGACAAGTCTAATAAGAAAGGCTATGGAGTGCATCATCATGGACCTAATTAACAAGGATGTAGGGAATCTCCAAACTCTAGATCCCATGCAATTTGGTTTTGTGAAAGGTAGATCATGCCTACTCAACCTGGTTGACTTCTTTGAGTCAGTCACCAGAGCTGTGGATGAGGACAAGGCAGTTCATACATCCTACTTCAATCTGGCCAAGGCCTTTGATACCATTTCCCACTCAGGAGTTATTGATAAACTCACCAAACTAGGCATCAACCCCTATATCACTAGGTGGGTTGCAAACTGGCTCACAGATAGAGCCCACAGTGTGAAAGTAGCGGACTCCAAGTCAGACTGCTGACCAGTCATGAGTGGAGTCCCACAGGGATCGGTCCTTGGTCCTCTCCTGTTTGCCATCTACTTCTCAGAATTCCAGACCAACACAGAGGGACTCTGGCTGACCAGGTTCGCAGACCACTGCAAGCTGGGAGCCATTATTAACTCCCCAAGTGATGTAGCCATCCTACAGAAAGGCCTCACCGAGACCAATGACTCATGTCAAAACCATGGCCTTAAGCATAATGCCAAAAAATGCATTATTATCCCCTTTAGGAAAAATTCAGTTTCCACTAATTACCACAGCGATGGGAGCCCACCGAATACTGAAGGCATTATAAGAGATCTGGGGACACAGGTTAACAGCAACCTCTCCTTCGACCATCACATTGCCACTGTGGTCAGAAAGTCCATCTATTTGGCACATCTCACTACCAAGGGTTTTGAATCCAGGAAGAAAGAGGTCATCATCTCTGTCTACTCTTCCCTCATTAGGCCAGTCATTGAGTGTAATGCCCCATTTGACATGTACCTCACTAGACACATGCAACAGCTGGAAAGGCCACAAAAGTACCTCATGAAGAGGATCCTAGGCCTTAAACACATGGCCTACATGGACAGACTCAAAAAACTCCAGCTATTCTCTGTCTCATATCGTCTACTAAGAGGCAATCTCTGCTTGACTTACAAAGCTATGTCTGACCCAGCTCTGTTAGAAATGCTACAGCTACAGAAATCAAACTTCCTCCACAGTACACACTCCAGAGACCTCAACCTCATTACCACAATCAACAGAACATGATGGAGTGACAGGTTCATAACCCAGAGACTGCCCATGCTCTGGAATAGACTTCCCATACATGTCAAGCAGATCAGCTCACTGGCCCTCTTCAAGAGAAATCTTGAAGAGTGGATAGGAAATAGAAAGTTCACTCCAGAGATCACTCCAGTGGCTGTACTTGATAGAGGCACTGGGAACTAACATCAGGCGGCACGATGCCAGGGCACTTCTATGGGCAAGGCTTATAAAGGCTCCAGGGCCATTAGCCTAGTACACACCTCTGAACCTATGATGATTGATTAATTGGTTCAATAATGCAACTGGATAGTTCTTTTTGAGGTGGGTTTTATATTATACGTGTTGATGATGTGCAAAGTTTTATATGATTACTCCTGTGAAAGCTCTACTGAGGTGCTTGAGGTTTTTAATAAAGTTCTTTAGTGGAATTTTGTCTGTCTTTGTTATTTTTATAATTATTCCAGTTGATTATTATATTATTTAATGACTTTTAAAGATGCAGCCTTGCTCTTATGATATCATGATACTAATGAATAGAAAAATAAAGAGCATTTATATCAGTTCTTCCCAAACGCTTCACCATGATTGGTGCTGGACAGGCTACTATATTACTGTGTTGACTACAACCAAGGTGCCTGTTCATTTTGTAAAGTGGTATCAGTAAGATACCAGAGTTAGAAAGCCTTACTTTGAAACAAAGTGTATAAAATGTAATGATGAAGCACAAGCATAAATAACTGCATGCATTCTGAGAAATACTTCCTTTTTATATGCCGAATACATTGGTACACCTGTTATTATGAAATGTTTTACAGGCATTTTCTTAGAAAACATGAGTATATAATAGCAGTTAAAAAATCAGAAACAATACATATTTCCATTATACATTTCTATTTATATGTCTTGTATGTCAAGATTTCCTCCCTGGACTTCCTCTAAAAGCAACATTTAGCATAGCAGGATTGTCCTGGTGATTAAGTGGAAGTAAGTAAATGTCTCCACAATTTGGAAATGAAATATGGAACTAGCTGTGATCTAAATGGTGAAGGCCTATTTGTGTGGCACAGTGGCAAAATGGGAAGTATTGTTGCCCCACAGCAAGAGGTTCTCCAGTTTGGTTCTTGGCTAGGGTGCTTCTATGTGGAGTCTGCATGTCCTCCTTGTGTTCATGAAGGCTGCCTCTGGGTGTTCTGGTTTCTTCCCAAATTCTGAATACATGCAGTGAGGTCAATAGGGGTATCTGAACTGCCCACAGGTATAAGTATATGCATGTGAAATACAGAAGAAAGGCCTGGCAACCACTTTCACTTCCCTCTTTACCTTAAAAGGTCCATGGGCAGCAGTAGCTGTCCACATTGTCACTTTCTGCATCAGATAAGCCCCAAACCAGGCATGTCCAAGGGTCAGCTTCCAGTGATTTCTCCTGTCCACCTGGTGAATCTGGGCATACTGGGGCAATGCAGCAATTGCCTCATGTACACAGACAACCCTCTCCTCCTACCACCCAACACTACAACCTGTGAGAGATGCACTTATATAGCCAAAATGGAAGCAAAGCTCTCTCCACCCAAGATTGTGCTAAACAGTCAAGAGGAGAAGGTTAACACCCACACTACACCTCAAGCAACACATAGCCCTTCTAAACCAGCAGCACCAACACCCACATATAGCAACACTAAATCCACATAAGCAGAGGCCCTTAACTGTAACCTGCCCAAGCAACAAAGACCTCTGAAGCTGAAACGCAAACAAACACCAATCACAACCAATGTGTCACATAGTTCACAACACCAGTGTGCCACCCAGCAACAGCCCCTAAGGCAAGACAATGTACCTAACACTTTAGTCATAGGTGACTCTATAGTCCGGCACACTGATGTCCCTCTCACCAGGTTGAATAAGGAGAAAGTTACAGTCAGCTGCCTGTCGGGTGCCAGGATCCGCCACGTAACGCATGCACTCAAGTCACTCCCCAACAAGTACAAATATGACTCTGTCATTGTCCATGTTGGAGTGAATGACTTGAGACGTACCTCCCTGGACTACATGAAAAGAGACATGGAAGAGCTCTCGGATCATGTGGCCCAGGCAGGTATGACCCTAGCCCTGAGTAGCATCCTGCCTTCGCCCAGAATGATACCACAATATAAGGATAAAATGATTGACTTCAACAATTGGCTAAGCTTATGGTGTCATTCAAAGGGGATCCAGTATCTGTCTACCTGGGATGGCATGATTGACAGACCACGATGCTTTGCCAGAGATGGTCTGCACCTGTCGCCCCTGGGATTCAGGTTACTGGCTAAGGTTCTTGCCACCCCTATAGTGCCTTTTTTAGGCAAACTTCAAAGGACAAAACCACCACCATAACAGGTACAAGCATGCAAAATCTGAAGGTAATGCTACTCAATGCTAGAAGTCTAAACCTCAAAATGCACTCTCTCGAGGCACTCCTAAAAATGGAGAACATCGATATCTGTGCAGTAACTGAGACCTGGTTCAAGGCTCCAGAGAGCACCCCTGCAATACCAGGCTACAACTCTTACCACACTTTTCGCCACCAAACCAGGACCGAAACACTAAAGGTGGAGGAGTGTCAATATTCACCAAGGATATTCACACCACCAGGCTAGTTGGCCAACACAATGTGTCTGAAATTCTCCAAGTGCAACTAACACTAGGTAAGACTGCAATCCAAATTGTAGCTTGCTACAGATCCCCACCATACCCCAAGATTCTCACTACACCTTTCTAAACATACTGGAAAATATTAAGATAGAACCAAACACCCTAATACTGGGTGATTTTAACTACCCTGCCATTAACTGGGAAAACTACTCATGTCCCAACACCTTTTAGCAATGGTTCTTGGAATTCATAAATTCCAACGCCCTGGATCAACTAATCCATAGTCCCACCAGGGGCTCTAATATCCTAGACCTGGTCATTACCAACATGGGAAATCAATGCTCCATACCTATGGTCACCCCCTCGTTAGTCAGGTCTGACCATAAGCTAATCACCATTAACATCCACATCCCACCCCACCCCCAGTAAAGAAACCACCATAAAAACTTCTAAAGCCAACTTCATGCTACTCAAGTCAGAAGTGACAAACTTCATGACACCCATGCAGACGGGAACTGAAAGTTCAACTGCTGAATCCTACACTACGGCACTGTACGAGCACATCCACTCATGTATGAATCGTGCCATCCCAAATAGAACCAAAATGCTCTCATCCAAAAAAAGGAAGCCAATCTGGTGGTCCCCTGCCATAAACAAACTTTACAACAAAAGGAAGAAACTTTTGCAGAAAAGAGGAAAACCCCAGCATGCAAAAAAACTCCCTTACTAGCCTCAGTAAGAAACTGAGATGCCTCATAAAATCCTCCAAAGCTAGTTATGAAAATAAAATTGCCAAAGATTCCAAAGACAACCACAAAGCATTCTATAATTATGTCAAGAATCTAAATGGCAATGCTCAGATCTGCTCTGAGCTAAAACAGAATGGCATTAAATATACTGATCCAAAGGATATTGCCAATATCCTGGCAGATCGATTCAATGCCAACTTCACCCCACTCTCACCCCCTAAATGGCCCATCTCAATACCAGAAGATTGCCAAATTCCAGTAATAACGGCCACACAGGTACAAAACGCACTCTCTAAAGCCAAGAATACAGCATCCATGGGACCAGATGACATCCCGGGCTGTGTACTACATGAACTACAATATGAACTGGCACCTCACCTAAGTGTCATGTTTAATCATAGCCTCACCTCAGGTTTCGTGCCCACTGAGTGGCGCAGAGCTATAGTTATCCCAATCCACAAGGGGAATCCACCTTGGATCCAGGAAACTACCGTCCCATCAGTCTGATAAGCCTTATCTGCAAGGCCATGGAGCGTATTATCATGGAACTTATAAACAAAGACATTGATAACCTTCAAACACTGGACCCCACCCAGTTTGGGTTTGTGAAGGGCCGATCTTGTCTCCTGAACCTGATTGACTTCTTTGAATCAGTCTCCAGAGCCATGGACAAGGGTAAGGTGGTCCACACAGCCTATCTAGACCTTGCCAAGGCCTTTGACACCATCCCCCACTCTGGAATCATAGATAAACTTACTAAGTTGGGCATTAATCCCTATGTCACCCAATGGGTTGCTAAATGGCTTACTGATAGAACCCACACTGTAAAAGTAGCCGACTCCAAATCCAGCTCCAGACAAGTGACAAGTGGAGTACCTCAGGGTTCAGTCCTGGGGCGCTCTTGTTTGGCATCTACTTCTCTGAAGTACAGGTCAACACTAAGGGACTCTGGCTAACAAAGTTTGCAGATGACTGCAAACTGGGAGCCATTATTGAATCCCAAATGATGTGGATACTCTACAAAGGGCCTTACAGAAACAGATGCTTGGTGCCAGAGCCATGGGCTCAAGCTCAATGCCAAGAAATGTATTGTTATCCCCTTTGGGAAAAAACATGTATCCATGAATTACCATATAGGTGGCAGTACACTAAACACAGAAAGTGTGATAAGAGACTTAGGGACACAGGTGGACAGTGGTCTCACCTTCGATAACCACATCGCCACAACAGTCAGGAAATCCTTCTATGTGGCACACCTCATCACGAAGGGCTTTTCATCCAGAAAAAAGGAGGTCATTGTCCCACTGTACTCATCCCTCATTAGACCCATTATAGAATACAATGCCCCATTTGGTATGTACCTCTCAAGACATCTGCAACAACTGGAAAGGCCTCAGAAATACCTCACTAAAAGAATCACAGGCCTAAAGCAGATGTCCTATGCTGACCGCCTTAAAAAAGTCCAGCTATACTCTGTCGCATATCGTCTACTCAGAGGCAATCTCTGCTTAACATACAAGGCCATGTCAAACCCAGAGCTGTTGGACATGCTACACTTAAAGAAATTTCAATCCCTCAGAGCTACACGCTCCAGGGATCTAAACCTTGTCATCACAATAAACAAAACATGTTGGAGGGATAGGTTCCTGACCCAGAGACTCCCCAGACTCTGGAATAGATTGCCCATACATGTCAAGCAGAGTGCCTCTTTGGACCTCTTCAAGAGGAACCTTGACGATTGGATGGGAGAAAGGAAATTCACCCCAGGGATCACGTCAGTCGCCCTGCTAGACAGGGGTCCAGGAAAGTAAATAATGTGGGAAGAAATATTCAGGGAATTGTTATGGCTAGGCTTGTATAGGCCCTAGGGCTGATAGCCTAGTACTAACCTATGAACCTAAGATATATCTTGCAAGAAGACAAGAGAGTTCATTTTCTAAAGCACTACTATGGTCCTAGTACCTGTCCCTAACCCATCTACTTTACTTTGGGTTTCCCCCACTCCAGTAATAGTTGAAGTGCCATTATGGGTGCACCCCCCCACCCATTGATCCCCATTGTCATGTCAGTACCAGTACAGCACTTCAGTATATGATGTCCTTGATGTCTAATGGTTCACCCCACCACTAATACCCATACTGCTATTAGTGCTGGTATGGCACTTCCATTAAGAGTAATTCCTGGTGCTCTAGTGTATCCCCTGTTCTCGTACTGTCATTGATGTTGGTATGGCACTTCCATTAAGAGTAATCCCCAGTGTTCTAGTGTATTCCCCAGTTCTTGTACTTTCATTGGTGTTGGTACGGCACTGCCATTAAGAGTAATCCTTGATGTTCTAGTGTATCCTCCAGTTTTCGTACTGCCATTGGTGCTGGTATGGCACATCCATTAAGAGTAATCCCTAGTGTATCCTCAGTTCTCATACTGTCATTGGTGCCAGTATGGCACATCCATTAAGAGGAATCCCTGGTGCTCTAGTGTATCCCCAGTTCTCGTACTGTCATTGATGTTGGTATGGCACTTCCATTAAGAGTAATCCCTGGTGCTCTAGTGTATTCCCCAGTTCTTGTACTTTCATTGGTGTTGGTATGGCACTGCCATTAAGAGTAATCCTTGATGTTCTAGTGTATCCCCCAGTTCTTGTGCTGCCATTGGTGCCGGTATGGCTCATCCATTAAGAATAATCCCTGGTGTTCTAGTGTATCCTCAGTTCTCATACTGTCATTGGTGCCAGTATGGCACATCCATTAAGAGTAATCCCTGGTGCTCTAGTGTATCCCCAATTCTCATACTGTGATTGATGTTGGTACGGCACTTCCATTAAGAGTAATCCCTGGTGTTCTAGTATATTCCCCAGTTCTCGTATTGTCATTGGTGTTGATACGGCACTTCCATTAAGAGTAATCCCTGGTGTTCTAGTGTATTCCCCAGTTCTCATATTGTCAGTGGTGTTGGTATGGCACTTCCATTAAGAGTAATCTTTGTTGGTCTAGTGTATTCCCCATATCCCCTTACTGCCATTGGCACCAGTATCCCCCAGTTTTCATACTGTCATTGGTGGCAGTACAGTACTTTAAGAGTAATCCCTGATAGTCTAGTGCACCCCCCCCACCCTCAAGCCTACAACCACAGTGATGGGATATCTTTAAAACACCCTTTTGGCCATGGTCAGTACAATAATGTGGTGGGAATGGTTGTGCCATCCACAGCTGAGCAATTTCTTGACTCACACAATCATGTAGCTGCTTTTCTATAGGTGGTGCCATGAGAGTGCACATAGATAATTAGCATTTGCGTCTCCCATTTAATGCCTCATTAGTATTCAACTTGGCCATGGGACTACCCCTATGTGGCACTGCACAGCTTCATGGTACAGGCTCATGCAAAGCCATTTTAGGGTGGTTACTGAATCAGAAAAAGGTATCATGACATGTTAGAATTGAACAATTATATATAGAATATTGAAGATAATTAGAAATTATCAGACAAAATGTATTTACAAATATTTAGAATTTCAGTTTTAATGTTATTACAAAGGTTTAAATTTAGCTCTTTTCCAATTTGATTCATATTTTCTACACTCCAGTGCACAGTTACTTTAAGATTAGATGTAAGTATATGCCTGTATGTCTGGCAAAAACCTTAGTCTCCATTATCCTATGCTGCAATATAATTCTTAAATATGCTATCTGAGTTCTATTAGGATACCATAAAAATATTACATATATTATACTTTATTTATTTGATAAAGCTCTAGTTTGTATAAATCTATGGTAGAAAAATCAGTTTTCTAAGAAACCAATTTTCAAAATTAAAAATGATTCTGGTACATTTTGTAGTGATCTTGCTTATGTTTTCTGTGATCATTTTTGGATTTTCATGAGCTGTTTCCTCTATTTTCCCTTTAATAATTATTCTTAAGTATGCTATTTTACCTTTTTCATGTAAGGTGCATCTCTATTTTATCGTGACACTCTAATTGTGTTTTAGGTACATAATTAGACATTTAGTATTACTACTATCACATTTTAATCCTGATATATTTCTTAATTCGTTGATTGGCCAAAAGACCTTTGTGTAACTATGACAGTTAGACAAATATCATTAACAAATAGTAATATCTTGGCTTGACAATTGCCATTTACACTTGTTTGTAAATTGTCTATTATAACATTAGCTAAAGGCTCTATAGCTAATGTAAATAACATAGATGATACTGGACAACCATGTTTGATACCTTTTTAAAATATCTATTGTCAAATATATATATATCTTATTATCAACAAATGTTTTAGTAAAATTAATAAATGTATTTAGAAAGCCAATTTTATCTAATACTAAAATAAATAAGGAAAGCCAAGTTTATCTAATATTAAAAATAAATAATTCCAATTTATTGTATCAAGGGCTTTCTCTATATCAAGACTAAAACTGATGGTTATTCTTTAGTATTGTTAGGAAAATCTATTACTGTTATTTTTCTATTAATATTATTTTGGTTTTGTCTGTTAATAATTAAGCCAATCATTTATTCACTCAGGTGATTTTTTTTCTTGATCTATCTGCATTTTTTTAATCCATATTTAGTAACAAAATAGATCTCTGTATGAAAGGCAATTGCTTGGATTTTTATCGTTTTAACATAGGAGTGATTAAAATGTCTGCATGGGATAGGAATTTATTATTAAATTCGATATAGTTATGTACTCAGATTAATACTTGTACAGCTTTTGGCAGAAATACTTCATAAATTTCTTGGATTAGTTCAGCGAAACCTAGCACTTTATGGGCTTTTGTATTCTTCATTTGTTGAATGCATTTTGATTATTCCTTTTTATTAATGTATCTTTATGGCAGTCTGACAGACTATTAGTAATATTGTTATGGTAGCCTTCTACTTGCAATTTCCAGGTATTAAAAATTTTTATTAAGTTGTTTCTGATCTTTTTAATTATTCCACAATATCTTCTGTATCAGATATTCTTTTGTTTTCTAAATTTTTCATATAAAAAATGGTTATATTTATTTAAAAATTAATTATGTTAATTAATTCAGGTAGTCTCTTTGGATTAGCATCATACAAGATAATAGGTTCATAGGTATTTACTATGCTAATGACCACCAGGCCATTATAAGTCTAGGCATGCAACCCTCCACAATTACATCTCCTTGTAACATGTGCATCTAAATTGGAGGGTTATGTTAGTTAGGACGGGTATGTTAGTAAGGAAAGCAAACTTACAGTGGTTGAATTTGTAATTGTAATTTCACACTCAGACATGCAAGACACTCACCTATTTAGTTTATATTACTCAGCTGTCTGTGAACACTGAAAAAGATCTGCCGCTAAGCTGTTTGGTGCCCTGAAATTAATGTCATTTGGCACCCCACTCCCCAGTTTGAAACTAAAAACAAAAAAAGTCCTCAGGGGAAATTGTCTTTGTTCTAGATGAAGAGGTATTATTTATCAGCACAATAACTCTTTGTTGCATTGTATGAAACACCTTTAGGAAACTACCAAGTGTGCTGTAAGAGATCCTTGCAACAATTCCTAGCACTTGACAATGGCTAAAGTGTATTTAAACAGACATGATTAATGATCATGGCTGCTTAAATGATTGCCATTGCAGCTTGCAGGGATAAATTTGCACCTCAGCTACAGTGCAAAACATGTCCTGAAACAGCATGTGCCTGAGGCACCCACCTTTCACCCCACAATCATGTACTGTTACTTTCATATAGACACCTATATACATACATACATACAACTGAAAATGTTTGCTTGTTTGTCTTTTTTTAGTCATATGACTCTGGAGATTATTTTCCAATCTGGGGAACTTGTCTTGGATTTCAGCTACTAACAGTACTAACAGCAGGACAGAACTTACTCAGCAAGACAAACAGTGAAAACATTTCTTTGCCACTAAACCTGACAGAAGGTAAGTTTTCATCACAGGTAGATGTTTTATTTTATCCATCTGAGCTTCTTTCCAGCTGTACATGTCACAACATGTATTGCAGGTTTGGAAAATTGTAGTTCACAGAAAAGCTGCTCTGATGTCATGTATACACACACACATGTGGGTAACAGATCAAAAATAGTATGTGGGGCAGTGTCTGTCACTGTGTCTGATACAGGGACCAGCTCTGATTGAGCATATTGGCCAGTAGCTGTGATACACTCCACAGGGCAGACAACTCTTGTACTGTATATGGTATACAGGAAGCAGCTCTGAGGTAGGAGTTCCAAAAGCTCCTGTCATTTAATGTGCAGGGCAACATCTCTGATAAAGAACTGAGGGTCACAAAAGTGATGCAGTATGAAGACAACAGTTCCCAAGCAGGTTAAAGGTAACCCTCCTTATACCCATTTACACTATACCTTAACTGACTACCGACAGATGAATGAGTTAACATGATGAGACTAGTAGCACAGAGCTTTATAAACATGTTTACTTCGTTACATGTAACACAGCTTCAACTGTATTGACAAAGTAATCATTTTACGGGCAGCTCCAAGAACTGAAAGACACATATATGCAAGTAGTAATGTTTCCCCATCATTTTAAGTTGATTTAGCTGGGGTTGTTTGTTGTACCCAAAAGAATAATCATTTTGTTGGCAACTCTCAAGAAATTGAAAACAAATAGGTAAACAGTAAGGCCCCTCCCCATCATTTTTCTTAAGTTAGTTTAGTTATCAGTATATTTACTTCCTTTATTTAATTGGGCTTCTGTGGCAACATTTATGGGTGTTGTATTTCTATTTTAATATGCTTTAGAGAATGGGTAACCTATATATTGCCACTCCGAATCAGAGAAAGAGCATTCTCCAGCAGGGTATTAATGTACAGGTAAAGTTCACTGAAAAACAAGTCAGCTTCTTGACAGCAGCGACATGTTAAAGTGCTGTGAACCTCGGACAGCAAAGAAAGCAAACAGACACCATTTTTTACACTCACTAAACAGAACTTTGCCCATTCTTTAAGTACAATAGTGCCCTCTAGTATGGGTGTTATAGTGAAATAAAGGACCATCCAGGGATAGAGAGGCCCTCCACCTGAAGCACAAAGCTTCATTACACCCCCCCAGGTGATACGTTATTTTCCTGATAATGCCCACCCTGTTGGGTACTATTGCTTGCCTAGTATTTATGCAGTGTTTCACTTATGTGTACTAGGTCTTCAGATTTAGATCAAGTCAGTCATGCCTGTCAGTGTTTCTAGTGCAAGTGTGTGTTCATATGTAATTTTACTCCTAGTTTGAACCAGCTGCTTTCTTTTCCTACAGTGACTATTTTTTTTTTCTCTTCCTGGATAGCTTTATTTGCTGTTGTGAAGTTCATGCTTTCAGTTTTCTTAGGAAATTAAATTTTACCTTACTGGATTTTTTTTATGCTTTTCTTGATAAGGAATTTACTTAAATTTGGGTTTTTAATGTTTTATTACTGTAGAGTGTATTTGCTTAACGCCATGGTTCCAATTCCTGTTTTGTTTCTATCTCTTGGTTAATATTATTTTATATGCAGGCTTATTAATGCATTTGAGTTGGGGGTGTATTTACAGTGTTTGATGTGGTTCTTTATTGCTTTACTGATTTGATTTTCTTTAAGTGTTTGGTTATTTATTTATTTAGTTGGAGTACTTCTTTGTTTGACAGTGTTTGTTGGAGTACTTCTTTGTTTGACAGTGTTTCCCCTGCTAAATGACTTTTCGTGATGGTGGCCTTTGTGCTGGATTTTGAAGACTGTGAAAAAGAATGGTGATCCGTGAGTGAATCCACTGAATATGGAGGTCCAGTTGGCCTGTGCTAACATTTCTCGGTGCATGGAATAGATTTAATGTGCAGATAGCAATTTGATTGGTCAGTTTTTCTTGTCCATTTTATAAATTTGCATATACCACACCTTTGTATACTGCTATCTAAATTGTTAATTTTCTGGGATAATTTGTCTTTGTTCAAATAGTGATTTTCCTCAGAAAAGTTATTTGAATTTGGCCAGTTAAGTCACACATCTGCTTGTATCATCACCAGTGACATCACTGTCGGATTACTTAGACAAAATGTATTATTTGATTATCAATTTATGTATTTACTGTGATGCTGTACACTTCTGGTCCAGGTCCCTAGAGGTGGTCTGGCACTTTCCCATAAAAGATATGGCATTTTAACAAGTTTAATGTAAAATATCATCCAGACTTAACTCACCAATAGAATTTTCCTAGGGAGTGATCCAATGCACAATCGAATATATGTGGTTGCTGTCATGGGAGGGGGGGGGGCTTAAAATAGCTCTGAGAGTCTGAAAAATTGATCCCATAGTTAGGGATCTGGGAATCTGTGTCAACAATGAACTGTCATTTGATCACCACATATCCACCATTGTAAGGAAGACCTTTTACACTGCATAGCTTAAATCTAAAGGTATTGCATCCAGATTCAAGGATGTAATCATTCCACTGTACTCAGATGTCATCAGACTAATCATGGAGTATAATACTGCTTTCGATATGTACCTGTTCAAACACTTATCACAACTGGAACCACCTCACTGCTTTCACACATAAAATCAAGGGCCTAAACCACTAAAATTATACAGGCCATCTCAGACTCTTGTCACTCCTCTCAGTGTCATACAGGCTACTGAGAGGTAACCTCTGCCTTGAGTAGAGAGGTTTTGCAGACCCTGTTTTGTTAGACTTATTACACATTCCCAAGTCTAATAGTTTCATAAACACCTGCTCAAGGGATATCATTCTCTTTTGCAAAATAACTAGAACATGCTGGAAGGATAAATTTGTATCACAGTAACTATCGCTGTAACTATCTTCTACTCCACATAAAGTAAAATACTCTTTTCAAATGAGATTTGGAGTGATGGATAGGTAACCTCCCCCCCCCATTTAGCACCCCTGTCCCTTATAGATAGAGAAAACATGTAAATGTTCCAAAGTGTCTTTGCGCAGCCTATTGCTAGGTTATCTGTATGCAAAATATATGGGTCTAAAACTACCATGGCAATTTAAGGATAGGCTTCATGAGGTCTTCACAGTTAAATAGCCTAATAAGTGCTCTGTGAACTGATAAGTCTTACACAAGGTGCAGGGGGCAGTTAGTTTAGTACTAACCTATGAACCTATGAACCTATGTATATTCTCCTGACTGGTTCAGGATGTGAGGATAAAACAGACGTTTGCTAGTAGTAAATCAGGAATCAAGAATGTATAAGTGAAGGTAATTAATTATGCATAAGGCGAGTAACATATCTTCCATCTATTGGTCTATGTGCTATTCTGTGTGCCCTATAAGTACCCCAAAGTGATTTAGTATTATGATGTTTTAAAACCACCAATTTACTTCTGTAATAAAGTTGGACAATTTCTGCACAAACTCTTTGCTGTTACTTTTTAAATTGTATGTCTACTAAAAAAAACGTCCATGTGTTTGCCAGTAACCAGGTAAACATTGGAAAGGCTGGGACCAACTAGAGTAACTCCCAAAGTATAGAGACTGAATGGCTGAAAGATCAGACTTGTATATACCAAGTCTGAGATGGCATTTCTCAGAATATTTCCTTTTCTCCAAGATATGGTGATTTCAGAGTTCAGGAGATTGGGAGGCTTGCTCCACACAGGGTGATCCAGAATTGATTAGTGATCTTGGCATTGGAGAATCTGGTTAGGAGAGTCAGAATGAACTCCTGTAACTGGCTGGTAAATCCTGGAAATATAGGTATTGCTGGGCCTTCTACTTCACTGATCCCCAGTAGAGGATGGGCATCAAATCATATTGCAAGCAGTATTTGTGTGAGGATGTAAATATGTGTACAATGCTCCTTGTATTTGGGGCCAGGCATGCACAGAAGTGTGCATGGATATAGAGACCAGGACTGTGGCTGCATATTAGCAACCATGGGGTTAGGGTTCAGGGATACAACAAAATAGCCTCTCCTCACTGCTAGCAGCAAGTAATGCAGAAATAATACCAGGGTTTATGTTGTAGTTCCTCAGCTTCTAGGCAATTAAAGTCCATTATTAAACATTGGTAACCCTAGCCTGAGGAGGTAAACCCACACCATCCGACCTATGGGATGAAGACCCAAAGATATGTTTGTTTGGAGAAGAGGTGAGGAAGCTGTAAAGATGGGATCAAATCACCCTTCATGGGTTCTCAAATGACTGCCTGTCTGAACAACATCAGGAGCTGATGGTGAGCAGCCAAGGGGGGGCACACAGAAAAGAAGAACTAGAGGTTTAGGTTAAGCTTTATAAACTTGTTCTGCTGGTACAGTGCCCACATTCTTGGAAATGTGGTGGACAGATTTTACAAGCAATGGTAATATATATAAGATAAATCTACTAAATCATGTATGCATTGTGGGATGTGAGTACGACTGCCTCCCCCAACCCCAGTAAGGAAGGGTAGGTGTTCAAAATTTGAAGTGCATAAGCACATGAGGAAACAAGAACATATTTATATTTTACTTTATTATCCATCTGGCTTATATTAACCAATTACTATAATTAGTTGTCTATATGGTGTACTTGAATGTGCACTCAGTAATCTGTGCTTATACAGGTATACTACATATTTTTTCATCAGTTATATTTATGTATGTGCATACATGTATTCTTTTTCTTGTTATGCAGTCGAGAACCATAAATATTCTGAATAGTGCTTTGAAACAGGCAGCTTACGTGTAGCGAGCACATCTGCATACTGAAAGTAAGAATGAAAAGAATAAAGGGATGTGAAAGACAAGGAAAACAGCGATAAAGAATGAAAGAAAATGCCTAAATGACAGTCAGCATTTTTGAAGTCTGTATGCATTTTTTTAGTTCTCCAGTAGAGGGAACCATTGTACGAGAAGTTTAGAAATCTAAACTGATGTAGCGCAGTTAAAATCATACCTCTTGGCTGTCCAGATTTTTGCAGAATGTCCAGCCTCTTATTTTTGGTCTGTCTCTTGTAAAGTTTGTGGTTTTCAGGCAAATCACTAAGGAATGAACTAAATGATAGCATGCATTTGAGTTTCAGACTTCAGACCCCTCAGAAAATGCATGCACTCACAAATCCTGTTATTATAACAACTAAGTTTCTAAGAGCAATACTTAAAAAGCAGGTCTATATTACGTTATTCAACAATGAAAAGAGCAAACGTTCTTTCATTGAACTTGAAAGATCGACACCACTAAACAGCGAAAAGACAGAACAGTGATTTTTTTTTCCCCAGGGAAAAAATCGCTGCTCCACAAAAAAAAATTCAAACACAAAATAAAGTGGGGGGCTTTACACCCCAGTGTGGGGGGCTGTGCCCCCCAGCCCCGCCCTACTTAAATATATCACCTCCGAGATCACACCATAGTGGAGAAATGGCAAAGTCCCAAAGACGGCCCACCTATTTTTTTTTCCCTGGGAAAAAAATCGATGTTCCATGTCTTCACTCTGTAGTGCTGTCGACTTTTACACTTCGATAAAAGAGCGTTCACTCTTTTCATCAGTCGATAACATAATATAGACCCTAAGAAAACTAGCTGCGCTGTGCTACCCAAAGTATAAAGTAGTTAGTGTACACTCACCAAAAACAGTTTCACAGGTAATTTTATAGGGAAAATTTGGTTTCTACATGTCTGCATCTATCATACCTCTCAACCATACCAAATTCCTCATTATTTACTGTTTTTGAGGGTAAAATATTGGGGTGTTACGAATTCCCCAGTGGCCCCCTTAATTTCCGAATTTCAAGATCTTTTTTTTTTTTGTATTACCAACCATACCGCTTTAAATCTATGGCTGATGTCACCATCACCAGCCTACAGGAGCGTGTACAATGACACAAGATACTGTCTGTTGGACACGGAGGGAAATAGCGAATAACAATAGCCGCAGATGTACCTAAGACCACCCACATGTCCCAGCCTCCAGGTAAAGAAAACTGTTACAGGCCCATAGTTTTCTCTTTATTTAATCTGCTGGGCTGAAACAGTTAAGTCCATGTTGTTATGCATTTAGTTTATCGTCTGCTGCATGCATCATACCGCTGAACCGTTGTTTATTTTATCGGCTGGCTGGGCATATCATTAGGTAGGAGTTTTTAACATTTCTGCTGGCATATTTTCATTAGGGGGGTGTGTGCATTCAGTTTATCTGCATGTGTGCCGCTAATCTACTGGCAACCATTAGCTCTGGTAGGGATTTTTAACATTTCTGCTGGGCTGGCAAGCCTGGCATATTATCATTAAGGGGGTGTACCTTCATCTGCATATGTGCTGCTAGCTTAGCTTTCTATCTATTTAATCTGCTGGCAACCATTAGCTTTCTAAAGTTTCTTGTTTATATAATCTGGTGGGCTGGTGCCAAGAAAGTGTGCAACATAAGTCTGTAGTTTATCTTCTGCTGCATCAAGCCTCTCAAACTGTTGATTTATTTTATTTGCTGGTGCTGGCTGGGCATTTAGGTAGGGGTGTACATTCAACCATAAGCATATTTTATACACTTCTGCTGGTGTGTTGTGTACCATTGATTTATTTTATCTGCAGGAGCATATTTTAACATTTAAGTCTGGTCTGTGAACTTGTCCATTTAGTGCTCAGTGAACTGAACTCAGACTTAAGTCCGTTGTTCTGCATTTACCGCTCGACTGTTGTTAGGTAGGTACTCTGCATAGGTAAGGTTAAGTCCAGCTACCTTTCCACTCTAAGATTATACAAGCAATTTTTAAAATGTGTCCCTGGTTTTCGGCCTTTGCCCCCCCCCCCAATAAATTTTGGCTTTTCCAGATTTTTTGTGCTGCATAGTTCCTCAGGGATAGAGAAGTTGAGTGCTGCTTATGCAAAGTGTGCTTGTATTAGTAGCACAACAGGTAGAATACTTGCTATTGATACAGAAGGCTGTGGGTTCTACTCCCACAGTATGTAGCTGGATTGCTGATACTATACTGTGTTGTACTTTTGAAGGGGGTGCATGCTGCAGTCCTGAGAATGTCCTCATTGGCGGAGATACCTAGTAACTATGAACGTGTTGTCAGTTTGACATCTATTCCCTTTTGCAGTATTAGTAGCTTATCTAACAGGCAATTTATTCCTCAAGGACAACAGACACTTTATTTGTAGATAAAACAATGAAATATAAAGTTGTTTGCTAGCAGCAACCTCTTCATTAGTTACAGATCTCTTTAATGTGGAATTATTTAGATGACTTTTATTTCTGCAGAGATTGTGCATATTTACTGATACTGGTGTGGATTGTAAAAGTTTGACTAGATTTTTATGATGGAAATGTTCTGAATTGAGCAGTTGTGTCATTATTATTGGTTTATGCATTTTGTTTCATTGCTTACTGGAAAAATGTTCAAAACAAATTTAAAATGCGCTCTAACAAGTGTGTTGTATTATACAAGGAATATAATTTAATACAATTAGGAAGGTGTAGCTAAGAAAACACGTATGTTTCATGTGCAAGGAGACTATGATTTGAAAACATACCAAAGGTAATCTTTATTGGCCACTAGTCAGATGCATTTTCTTTGAATATGGATTTCAATGCTGTTTCAATGAATGTGAGTTTACCTTCAAGGGCAGAGAAGTTTAATGCTAAATCTATTTTCATTGAAAGACTGTATTGCTTTGTTTAGCAGATGTCTATTAGTGTTTGTGCTATAAAATGTAAAATATAAGTTTTAAATGAAATCCAAATAATCACTGTAGAAGTAAAGCAGTATGCACATTACAGTGTTTATGGTAAATGGAGCAAAACAGCCAAGTAATGGGACATTGGAATGGCTGCAGGGGGGAGGCCCCATTTGACCATGATTTTGTGAGGGGGAGGCCAGCAAACTCAGACAGCCCTGGATAACACAAACTCTAGCTACACCACTGATCAGTAGGCCATGGAGAATGACTTTTGGAGATCCTAGCAAACTATAATATTCTTTTGCTAAGATTAGAATATTGCCCACCATTAAATGCCTACTTTTACCACAAACCCACATACTGCAAGTTACCAAAAACAAAATTCTAAGGTTCATCATCTTCTCCCTTCCCAGTGAACAGCATTGCTACACATTAAAAAAATGGTTACCATTTACTACAGGGTCTGGCTCTGGGGCCATATTTTGGTTGTCTGTTCTACAGTTTGTGTTTGAAAGTTGGTATCCCACAATTCCATCATAGTGGGTAGGGTTACATAATTATGTATGCAAAGTTTATGTTAATCAGCTTACAAATTTGTACCTATTTTTCATGGACCTTTGTCCAGATTTTTGCTGTTTCCAGGTTGAGAGGTATGGTGTCTATTCAGGGAAATACTAATTGCTGCTACGTGATGAGCAGGGGCATTAAAAAATTACAAATAAATATAGGCACTTCAAACCCAGCAAACTGGCTTCTAAGCCCATTGGCCAATAAAATAAATGCACTTACAACTTTTTTATGTGTTTCCCAACTCAGGCAGACCAGGATACAACCTACAACCACTACATGGACTATTTCAGTCTTTTTAATTTAAAAAAAAAATTGCTTGAGAGTATATGTTACCACAAAACAACTTTAACAAACTAGAGTGATGACGTAGAGAAGGTGATTTCATGTCAAACACCAGCAAAACAGTGTTTTCACTGTTATAACATTGACTTTCTTTTACAAGGATTCCCTTTCAGTATACTTCCTGTTTGTTTATGGATACCCACAGAATGCACCAACCTACTATTCTGTGAACCAAGCTCGGCTGCTACTGTTTTATTACAATTATTATTGACCCTGAATGAAAACTTGGACTATGCACAAATGGTGAGCAGATTTTCTGTTTAATGCTTATTGTTCCAGTCTTCTGGCTGGAATATTCCCTGGTTGAGAAATAACCTCCATGTGTCAGTCTTGTAAGAAATCTACAATAGAAGCAATTCATTTTTGTACTGAAGAGAAGTTTATTTTTTAAGGAATCCCCTTTTTCATCTTCGATAGAAGGTAATTCATTTTACAGAATGCAAACAAAACTAAAGCATTGGTTTCTGCTACACATAAAACGCTTTGTACAGTACAACAGACATCTGTCATAAATCATTTAAAGCAAAAAATTTTTTCCTCCAGTTTAGATAAAAAAGTATGTCTAACTTAATGGTGCCTACAGATGATTTAATTCAATATACAGTAATAAAACAAAGCCTAGTGGTTTGACTAATTTTCAAAACTTGCACCAATAGGACCATGGAGAACTCCTTTTAATGAATAAAAGCAAATAAAAGACCAGTATACAGTCCAAATACACAGTGTTTCATGTTGAGCGCTTTCATCAATGAATTGACTTCATCAGAACAAACTGAACCTCACCCCTAAAACATTTAAATGCTCTTTCTTAACAAGCAGTCAGTCAGTATTCCTAAAGAATGCTCAGTTCACATCCACTTTTTAAAGAAACATAAACCCATTCAACAGAAGACGAGCGAGCGTCCTACATTGCAACATGGAATTTCCCTTCCACAAAAAAAAGAGTTTTTGGCCCCCTGCTCAATGGAGCAGTTTACAATGGAGCAGAAACAGACTTTATCCAGTCCGAGAGTCGAGCAGACACTCAGGGTTTATTGAATATGCAAAAAAGAGGTACTGTAAACCAAAATTATTCTCAGGCTATTACTAGAGAGAATGCAGACTGTGGCTCTAGTTCTTTGCCTTCTGGCCAAACTGACTTGCCTGTGGGCAACAATGACAGTGTCAACATTTATGACAATTTAGTTAAAAAAAATTTAATTTTCTGGAGCTCAATAATACATCTAGTGAAAAAAGTCATTCATCATTCTATTAATGTTATTACTTATAACTCTTTAAAAGAATTGATTTTTGCATTTGAGAAAAAATTATACAAGTTTAAAACTTTGCAAATAGGAGAGCATGTATTTTTCTGAATGTATTTGTTTAAAAGTTGTGCCTCAGGGCTTAAGGGTCTTTAAATTTCCATTTGAGCTATATTACAACACTGAAATGATCAGAGATTTTACATGTTTATTTGATCAGTGGGGCTTGGATTTACTTGGCAAAAGTACTGTTTTACCGGGAACAAATGAAAGCGCAACTGGGGAGGGAATTAAATGAGATGAAAGTATTCTCCAGAACCTTCTATTTTCCAAATATGAAGGACTGTACACTAAGATTATTAACAGAGTAGACACTAAGTGTAATATACAGTTTCATAAGAAAAAGAGAAAATTGAACCGAGACATACACCAGTATGACTTACATGAAGTATACCCTACCAATAAGATTTATATACAAAAAAGAACAAATGAAGGAGGGTACGAGTTAGAAAATGAAGATACAGTGCCATCTGGCATGCATGGCAATAGCGGCATGGGTGACAGTTTTGGGGACCTAGATGACAACAACGGACCCAACCCAGGGAATTTTGCTATACCCAGATGCTTGAAAAGGATAGCCAACAGAAATACAGGAAAGAGAGAATTTTACAACCAGGGAAATCAATGGAAGGGATTTGGAAACTGGGGGAGGGGCAGAACACATTATTGAACAGTGATGGTTCCCAAATAGTTCACACATTTCACAGTTTCAACATTTAAAATTATACATCTAAAGATATTAAAGAAGAATTTTTTACTCTCTTTTCTAAGGGGTTTAAATTTGTCCCCACCCAAACCCCCGATTTAGCTGAAGTGATGGTGGACATTCATTTATATACTAGAAAACTAAATTTTCAGGTACTATTCTCTGATACTCAGGAAGAGCTTACTGCGTATAAAAAAGATTGTTTAAAGAAAAACAGCACTTTCAATCCCCCTTTACACCCTTTAATAAGCATCTTCGAGAAAGTGGTAAAAGAGGAAGTTTATAAATTATGGGCAGAGGAGAAAAAAATTCTTCTTTAATTTAAATACTCAAGAGAGAAAGTTGATGAAAGAACTGAGGGGTGATAAAACACTTAGAATTATGTCCCCGGATAAAGGAGGGGGAGTTGTGGTGTACAATACAGATGACTATATCAACAAGATGCAGGATATGCTATTTTATGAACAGAGTTATATCCCAGCATCTAGAAACCAAATAAATATTGCATACCAGAGGATAGACAGCTACCTGGAGGAATATCTATTAGAACAGAGAATTCCTATAGAAGTATATAACTTCTTGATCGATACCCACCCAAAAATTCCTGCTTTTTTTGGTATACCGAAAATTCACAAGAGCATTGTTTCCACCCATTTTAGGCCCATTGTAGCAGCTTGTGGGTCAAAAACTCACAATTTAGCAGTTTTTGTGGCCAAGACTTGTCAACATGTTCTGGATGGGATATCCCACATTTTAAAAGATTCTTGGGATTTTCTAGGCCAGTTAAAACAGGAACTGTGGTCCAAAGAAGTCATATTTTTGACCATTGATGTCCAAGATTTGTTTACTTGTATACCTAGAACAGAGGGGATGGAACTTTTTGAAGGTACCCTTTCTAGATGTTCCAACTTGGACTCTAGACGACTCCAACTTGTATGTGAAATTATGGCACATGTGTTAGACAACAATTACATGTTTTTTGAGGGGGAGTACTATCAGCAAACTAGGGGAGTTGCCATGGGGACGGCTTGTGCCCCCCCCCATATGCGAACATAGTTTTACTATGGTGAGAACTGCAACATGTCTTCAACAGCAGACACCATGGGTACATTAGTACATATTTGAGATTCCTGGATGATATTTTTATTTTATGGAAGGGGAAACAGGAGGATATTCCACAGTTCATTGAATACATTAACAACAGCACAAACTTTTGAGATTTACATAAGAGACCGGAGATCGTGAAATTAGTTATTTAGATGTAAAGGTCTCCAAAATTCCTGATGGCTTTAAATCTAATGTGTACCGCAAGCCTGCCTTTTACAATAGCTACTTGCATTTTCACAGTCATCATCCTCAAAAACAGAAAAAAAGCATAGTGAAAGGTCAGGCAATGAGAGTAGCCAGGATGACTTCAGAAAGGGAAGATGTTATTGTAGGGCTAGAGCTGGTGAGGAACATGTTCCTCGAAGGAGGATATCCACCCCATTTCACTGAACCCATCATTAAAGACATTTCTGATGAATGGGGAAAGAAATACAAACCCCTTTTGAGCTGTGGTGACATCAGAATACGATCCAGTGAAGAATACTTTAGGATTGGGTCAGGCAATGGTCGTAGAGAACTTGGAACTGATGCTATCTCTGGCATGCAGGTGAACAACTATAGTAAGGCATTCATTATTCAACACAGTCCCTTTTCTAATAGGATTAAACATATTCTATATGAAAATTGAGGAATATTTAAAACAAATGGCAAAATATATAGGAAGGTGGGTGAAAATCCAATATTTTCCACAAAAGTGGGTAAAAATATCAAAGTAAACTTAGAAAATCACTTAGTGGGGCAGGGTCACATTGAGGAAAGTACTAAGCCATGTGGCCGATGTTCTCAATGTGGATACATACTGCAGGTTCCTTCCTTAACATTGAACAACCTTAACATTAAAACCTGTGTATCCCCCACAGTTTACACCGTGTCTGTAAAGAGCATTAGTCTCCTTTTCCCTCTCCTCTTTTCTTGATGTACTGGAAAATATTACTCCAATGCCCTGGATCAACTTATCCACACGCCCACCAGGGATAACAATATCCTAGACCTAGTCATTACCATCATGAGTGACTGGTGTTACACACCTGAAGTGAACGCCTCATTGGTCCGATCCGACCACAAGCTAATTACCCTAGATATCCACATCCTGCCCCCACCCCCCATTAAGGAAACCATGGTAAAAAATTTCTCCAAAGCCAACTTCATGCTTCTTAAGACAGAAGTGGTGAACTTTATGACACCCATGCAGATGGACAATACAGTTACGACTACTGAATCCTACACAATTGCACTTTATAAGCACTTACATGAGTGCATGGATTGTGCTATCCCAAACAGAACCAAGATGCTATCCTCCAAAAAAAGGAAGTCAATCTGGTGGTCCCCTGCCATAAACAAACTGTACAACAGAAGGAAGAAACTGTTGCCAAAGAGAGTAAAATCCCATGAGTGGAGGAGCTCCCTGGTCAGCCTCAGTAAGAAGCTGCGATCCCTGATAAAATCCTCTAAAGCTAGTTACAAAAACAAAATCGCCACTGATTCTAAAGACAACCACAAAGCATTCTATAGCTATGTCAAGAATCTCAATGGCAACACTCACATCTGCTCTGAGTTACAGCACAATGGCACTAAATATACAGACCCAACTGATATTGTCAACATCCTGGCAGATAGGTTCAGTGCTAACTTTACCCCTCTCTCACCCCCTAAAGAGCCCATCTCTATACTGGAAGAATGCAAAGTTCCCATAATCACAGCTGCACAGGTAAAAAAACACACTCTCCAAAGCCAAGAACACAGCATCCATGGGACCAGACAACTTCCCAGGCTGCGTTCTACACAAACTACAAAACGAACTGGCACCCAACCTAAATACCATGTTCAGTCATAGCCTCACCTCAGGCTTTGTGCCTGCTGAATGGCGCACAGCGACAGTTATCCCACTCCACAAGGGGGGAGCCACCACGGACGCTGGGAACTACCGCCCCATTAGCCTGACGAGCCTGGGCTGCAAGGCCATGGAACGTATCATCATGGAACTTATAAACAAAGACACTGGTAATCTCCAAACTCTGGACCCCACCCAGATTGGGTTTGTAATAAGCAGATCATGTTTCCTAAACCTGATAGACTTCTTTGAAGCAGTCACCAAAGTCGTAGACAAGGGTAAGATGGTTCACACAGCCTATCTAGATCTTGCCAAGGCTTTTAACACCATCCCCCACTCTGGAATTATAGATAAACTCAATAAACTAGGTATAAATCACTGTGTCACTAGATGGGTTGCCAACTGGTTCACTGACAGAACCCACACTGTGAAAGTAGCAGACTCCAAATCTGACTTCAGACCAGTGACAAGTGGAGTACCACAGGGTTCAGTCCTGGGTCTTCTCCTGTTTGGTATATACTTCTCTGAAGTACAGGCTAACACAGAAGGTCTTTGGCTAACAAAGTTCGCAGATGACTGCAAACTAGGAGCTATAATCAAAACTCCTAACAATGTGGACATCCTAAAAAGGGCCTCACTGAGACAGATGCCTGGTGTCAAATCCATGGCCTCAAGCTCAATGCCAAAAAGTGCATTGTCATCCCCTTTGGTAAAAACTCTGTACCCATGAACTACAGCATAGGCGGTAGTATACTTAACACCGAAAGTGTGATAAGAGACCTTGGGACACAGGTGGACAGTAGTCTCTCCTTTGATAATCACATTGCCACAGTAGTCAGGAAATCCTTCTACGTGGCACACCTCATCACAAAAGGTTTCTCATCCAGAAAAAAAGTGGTCATTGTTCCCCTCTACTCATCACTCATTAGACCCATTATAGAGTACAACTCCCCTTTTAGTATGTACCTCACAAGATATCTACAACAACTGGAAAGGCCACAAAAATACCTCACAAAGAGGATTACTGGCCTCAAACAGATGCCCTACGCAGACTGTCTCAAAAAACTCCAGCTTTACTCCATCGCATATCGCCTACTCAGAGGTGATCTCTGCTTAACATACAAAGCTATGTCAAACCCAGAGCTGTTGAACATGCTCCACTTAAAGAAATCCCAATCCCTCCGAGCTACATGCTCTAGGGACCTAAACCTTGTCACCACAATAAACAGAACATGCCGGAGGGATAGATTCCTGTCCCAGAGACTTTCCATACTCTGGAATAAACTACTTATCTATATCAAACAAAACTCCTCTTTAGCACTGTTCAAGAAAAATCTTGATGATTGGATGGGAAATAGGAAATTCACCCCGGGGATCACCTCTGTGGCTCTGCTCGACAGTGGCACATGAAAATAATTTTCTTGGGTGGCAAAAGCCAGGGTACCTTTTTGGCTGAGCTTGTATAGGCCCTAGGGCCAATAGCCTAGTACAACAGTTTAAATAGTGTTCTGCACTTTAGAAAAGGCAATTGCTACACAAACAGGATAGTGTATATTGCACTTTGTAACACCTGCCAGGGTTTTACATTGGAAAAACCGAGAGGGCTTTAAAATGCAGAATTTACAAACATTTTTATGAAATAAAAAAATAAAAAGGAGACTAATGCTCTTTACAGACACAACGTAAACTGTGGGGGATACACAGGTTTTAAATTTGGAATAATAGATACGGTCAACATTGATGTGAGGGGGGGGTGACTGGAAGAACCTCTTGAGCAAGAGAGAACTCATGTGGCAGCTTAGGTTAGCTAATAATTTCCCTCCAGGTCTCAATGACCATTTATGCATTTATTCAGTACTCAAGGAAAAAGCTAATAAGATAATATAATATATTTGAATTTACAAATAATCATGTATTTTACATGGAAAATGTTTTAATATTTTACTTATGTGTATAAAGAGGGTGAACTAGTAAGGAAAGTGTTTATTTGATACAGACAAAGTTTTGGGGTTTAATATTACACAAGAAAAAAATGTAAATCAGTGTACTGATTTTACTAAGTGTTTGTTCATTATGGTTGAATGGGTTCATGTTTCTTTAAAAAGTGGATGTGAGCCAAGCATTCCTTAGGAATACTGATTGACTGCTTGTTAAGAACGAGTATTTAAATGTTTTAGGGGTAGGGTTGCCAGCTGTCCGGTTTTTGACCGGACTATCCGGTTTTCAGTGAAATTGTCCGGTGAAAAAAAATCATCAAAACTGGACTAATGAAGTCCGTTTTTTTTTTTTTTTTGTGCAGTCAGGAGTCAAGGAGGACTGAAAAGTAAAAAAACTGAAACATAACGCAAATTCAGTTAGCAGACACAGTGCAAATTACCGCCGCCGCCCGTGTTCTCTCTTCTCTTCCCTTTTCCTTTAAGTACGGGCCGGCTTTAGTCATCAGTCAGGATCCCGCTCATGCGTGCTTATTCCATTCACCAGTGTGGTGGAATGGAAATAAATTGCGCGGAAATTTTAAGCAGCACAGCACAGTTCCAGGCTCCAGCGTGTGATTGAAGAGCAAGAGCTGGCCCAAGACTAGGGGATGTGTGTGTCACCACCACGACCACGTACGCGGACTGCTGGACAGTGTAAAAACTTTCAAATTCAGACAGATAGTGAAGTCTAGAAATAATAATTAGATACCAGCCTAGGTCAGGTGACAGGTCAGTCAGATTATTCTCTCTTTTTTGTTTTAATAAGTCAGACATCACCATATAGCAGCCTGTCCTCAATACGGTGAGAAAATTAGTGGATGGTGGAAAAGGTAACCCAGAGATATAATAAACACCTCTAAAAAATGGTGTAGATGAAAGAAAAGTCTTAAAAAAAGGCAGGATGTCTGTATGAATGGATTTCTTTTTGGTATGGTACAGAAAAGGTACAGAAAAACAGACTGGATTTCATCCACATCATCAATGTTTAAAACATGTCCTTACAAAAGTATATTTTATTCAATAATATTTCAATACCTCAAATTCTCTTTTTATTGTACCATCATCATTTTCTTCAACCTGGTCTCCTTTGGTAATATATGTTCACTTCAAGACTTTCACTGCTAGCTTTTGATATGTTTGAACAGCTAAACACAGTCTGCTAGAAAGATACAGTTTTCTAAGTTTCGTATATTGTAAGTAGTAATCACACACGTGTTCTAAGCATTCACAGTTAGTAAGATGGCAAGAAATGTCATATAAGTGAATGAAGTTATATAAAACTCAAGAAAATGTGGACAAAGAAAACTGTAGCCTTACATTTTTACAATGGCTATATTGAGAGTTACTGTCATTAAGTAAGAGGTATTAATTCTGAGTGATATAAATCATGATGAAGCTAATGCGTTCCAGAATTATGTCTAATAATCTCAAGATGATTTCTTGATGAAATTATATCCTTCTGCAACTTTGTTATCATAGTCGCTGACAGCATCTGTCATCACGGGCCATTGCAAATTTACAAATTTAGAGCAAAATATGTTTTTGAAGTGCTGCCAAGTTTTTGTTTGTTCTCTTGTTAAAAATATGCTTCTGTCAGAAATTATTGCTATGACAGCACTGAAAAAAGGCCGTTTACTTTGTACCTCCATGCTAATTGCTGAGCAACAGCTCTAAACTAATTGCTTCATGTAATAATTGGCCTGAGTGTGAGAAGCCCACTATACTACTCTAGTGTAATTCCCATTCAGTACACCTAACTCTGCTGTTATACTTTACATGTACACCTGTCACCCACGACACCCTATAACTATACCTCCCTAAACAACTTTATAATATTACAGAATCACTCTCAATATTGTCTACCTGCTCTCATCTTCCATCTAACATTTTGCATCATTCCCAACAACCTTTCTCCCTCCAATAGTGCCTTGCTCTATGTACACTCCAAGTCACATCCCCTTTCCCAACAGTAAATAAGACATTCATTACCAAAACTCCCTTTACCATTCATCCCTGCAATCTTCTCTTATATACTACAATCAGATTGATATTTATCTCTAATCAATAGTATCTCTCAGCCTTCCCTTCATGTTACTAATTTGCTTAAACTCCTCTAACCTCAATCTCTCTATATACATTCCCATTTAAAAAAGTAATTTTTGTCTTACTACCCTTCCTTTCTCATACCTATTCTGCTATGTCAGCAGACCGCTAACCACATACATTCAACCTCATTTATATTGATATCTCGGGTCTATATTATAGCATCGAATGCTTAAAAAAGCGAATGATGAATAACTGACCCCATGTAAGCTTACAATCTCAAAAGCTCAGAACAGGGGTTTCTTACCAAGGGAAAAAAATCGCTGTTCCAAAAAAAAGAAAGAAAAAATAATTGAAAGAATACATAAAGTGGGGTGATTTGCCTCCCACACCCCCCTACTTAAATATACCAACTCCAGGATCGCACTAATCAGACAGTTTTGATTTATTCCAAGTTTTAGTTTAGTACAGACTAGTGTAAAAGTTTTAGTGTAAAATGACCAGACAGGCATGATTTAACTTTGGGTGTGTAATTCGGTGAGCTCTCGCAATACACACATAACAGTATTCCTCAGAAACATTGCCAGAATGCCAGTACTTTCTGGAGAAATATAAAGTGCTACTGTCCTCCTTCCCCTTAGGCAAGCCAGTAACCTTTAACTTGTTTCTACAGCAGCAGTATTCCAACTCATTGAGTTTGCTTTCTAGTTTCTCTGCACTGTATATATATATATATATATATATATGTATGTATGTTTGTGTGTGTATTTTATATATATATATATATATATATATATATATATATATATTTATAAAATCTATATGAGAGAGAGAAATACATGTATAAAATACAAGTGTGTGTGGGTTTAGTGTATTTATAGGTTGCTAATGGTAAATGTGAATTCAAGCACCACAAATAAATTAAAAACATAGTAAATTCTGAAATTTGCTTATACACTCTTGAAGCATTTTTGCAGGAGATCTTTGCTCTCTATACCACTCAAAGTGGGGCTAGTCCCCCAGTACCCTGTTACTTAGAGACTGACTCTGAGATTGCTATATCCCTGAGTAAGAGGATTACTTTGACATGCCTCTGTTTTCCCTCACATTTGTATTTTGAGGCCTGCATTCCCTAGGATCACAGTTGTGAGAATTTCAATAGTGTGTGTGTGTGTGTGTGTGTGTGTGTGTGTGTGTGTGTGTGTGTGTGTGTGTGTGTGTGTGTGTGTGTGTGTGTGTGTGTGTGTGTGGCGTAGTATCACTTAATTCTGACCATTTGATTTCCGTATGCAGATCTCTGTAGTGCTGCTTTTAGTCCTCTGGTTTCATTGAACTAACATGGACAGGCTTTGTTGACAGGCTGTCCTCCTGCTGTAGTTACCACCCGATTTTGGTAGCCTCTGAATAGTCATTGTGGTTATTGTACATTTTGAGAGTCAAAGTCAGAATCTTTTATCCATCTGAGGTTGGTGGTATGGACAACTTTCCATCTGTAGTGGGTTGTCTGTCAGTGGTCCATCTCTAAACTTTGGCTTGGGAATGTGTAATGTTTATGGATATTGGGTCACATGAATGCAGTTTCCCTATTCTGCATTTTGCTTTTGTGCCCCCACAGTCTTTTTTGTAAGGAATTCTCTGTTCAGTAAAGGAGTTGTTTAGCGTGCTATATTCAGTCAGTTGAATTCAAACTTCATGCCCTAGTATGCTGCATCAATAACTAAGAAGTACGTAGCAGTGCTTACTGTTTTGTGATTGACAGTTTTCATTGGCCATCTTTTGATTTCTTACTGAAGTCCAGGATAACAGCTAGGGTTACTCCCATCCACCATGTCCATTCTCTAGCAAACAATGGTAGTTCTGCTGGAATGCATGTATATCAAAAGATATATATTTAATTCAGTTACAATAATACATGTACATTTTTTCCAGCAGGCTACACTGTTGATACATTTGCAGGCTGCACTGTTGATACATTTTGACATAAGCAACTTTACAAACACATGTTTAAACACAAGCATCTGTACAAATCAGTTTGATATACAAATGACATACAATTCTTTACAAAACTCCAGCTAGCTGTGTTGGCATAATGTTACACATCCACTGCCCTACTTCACCAGGCATGGCTGACAGTACCTCCTATCGTCACATCTACTATCAACATTTTTGTATAATGCTTACATTGCCAGTTTCACATTTATCTTTATAAGGATTTTCTTTACTCCTGAGCAGCCGGTAGTATTTTCTTGCTTGCTTGTTAAGAGCTCTTTCTGGATACCAATAACAGTAGTCCAAAGGCATGCAAATATGTAATGCACATGGCAATTTAAGCAGGACAGTGGCTGGAGTATCCAAAGGTGAGTTCTGCAACTGTTAAGATGGTATTTTACCAGGACAAAACAGATTATCTTTTTGGTACCCCCTCCAATTGCTTATAATAGGGATTACGTAGGGTTGCCAGCTGTCCGGTTTTTGCCCCTAGTCTTTTTGAGAAATACTATGATATATTTGTGCATCTACCTGGGTACTGCCAACTCAGTGTAATGTCTCATCTGAAGAACAGCACATTCAGAGGAGTGCAGCATCCCTTAATACTGCACTACAGTGTCAGTAATGGAAAAAAAAATTAGTCCAGTCACCTGAAGTGGGACTAGAACTCACAATCTTCTCATCTTCAAGAACCAAAGGCAAGTGTGTTACCTGTTGAACACTGACACTGCAAGTAAACATTTAGAACTTAGCAAGGAGATGATGAGAGTTTGAGAGTCAGGGCCCAGGGCAGGGGTCAGTATAATTTTTGTATGGTATATATTGAGTATTAAGTGTGTGTGAGAGAGAGAGAGAGGGAAACAACAATAATAATAATAATAATAATAATGTAGGGCATCAGATTAGATTTTGGTGTTTAGGGCAGCCAACTCACTTTCTTCTTCTTTCAGCTGCTCCCATTAGGGGTTGCCACACAGCGGATCATCTGTTTCCATTTCTTCCTGTCCTCTGCATCTTGCTCTGTCACACCAACCACCTGCATGTCCTCTCTCATCACCACATCCATAAACCTTATCTTATGCCTTCCTCTCTTTTCCTCAGAATAAAACAATATGATGACCCAGAAGGCAAAACAATAAAGCACAGAATGGTGCTGCCACTTCCTCTTTTCCTGTTACCTGGCAGCTTCATCTTTAGCATCTTTTTCCCAATATGCATCCATCCTCAGCACATGTCCAAACCAATGTAATCTTGCCTCTCTGGCTTTGTCTCCAAACCTTCCAACCTGGGCTGACCCTCTAATATACTTATTTCTAATCCTGTCCACCCTTGTCACACCCAGTGCAAATCTTAACATCTTTAACTCTGCCATGTCCAGCTCGGACTCCTGCCTTTTTGGCAATGCCACTGTCTCCAACCCATATAACATACATAGCCTTCTAGCCTATCAGTGGGACTGTGGGACACTGTGGTGTGGGAATACCCGATGCTACTAGACAGTAGACTCTGCCAGTATAGCCTTGCACCCATCCGGGGACAGACACTAACAAGCAGATGTTCCTTTCATAAGAAACAGATACTTCAGTGATGCAAAAGTAGTTGCACAGTATTTCTGTAGACTCTTTATTAACGCAGCTTTTTTTCTTTAAGTTTAACTAACTCATTATATGTCTGCTGTCACTGTCTGCAGGTACTTTATTTATTAATACTGTTATTATGGAAGACAGGAATAACGGTGTCCGTGTCAACGATAATGAGAGTTTTGGCAGCCCAACTACACGGTCAGACAGGTCTACCCCACCAAAGAAGCGAAAACGAAACATCTGTTATTATAATGCAGAGTGGGAAAGGGAATTTTCATGGATACAAAAATGCACAGAAGATACAAAAGCTAGATGCAAGCTTTGTGCAACATCATTCACTGTTGCATATGATGGAAAAAAAGCAGTTACAGCACACCAAAGCACTAAAAAGCATACTACTTGTTCCCAAGCTAGTGCGTCATCTCAACGACTGAAGACATTTTTCACATTGCCAAACAGTATGGCATCTCACAAAGTATCCCTAGCGGAAGTGTATCATGGAATTAGACATCATATTTCATATAATGCACAGGACTGTGGTATCAAAGTTATGAAGTCTATAATTGATGACTCGGAAATCGTTAAAAAGATGACCTGCGGCCGAACAAAAGTTTCCGCCATAGTCAACAATGTTTTGTACCCATTTTCACTAGAATTCGTCCTTGATAAGCTACATGCTGGTTTGCCATTTTCCATTGCTACTGATGCATCTAACAAAGGGAACCGTAAATTCTATCCGGTTGGTGTTCAGCTCTTCACCCCACAGAACGGAATTTCTTTCTATGTTATAGACTTTTACGAGGATGCATTTGAAGACTCTAAGTCCGTTAAGAATTAACTCTGTCGTGTTTTATCAGAATGTAAATTGTCTTGGCAAAATGTTATGCTTATGCTGCAGATAATGCATCGGTAAACTATGGCATAAACAACTCCGTTTATCAGAAGTTAGTTTCAGAGGAGAATCCTAACATTATTGCAGCACACTGCAATGACCACATTATGCATAACTGTGTGAAAAATGCTTTAAAGGTCATGTCATTTGATGTTGAAAATTTCTTCATGAAAGTGTTTGCTGAATTCAGTAACTCTGCCTTGAGGTGAGCAGAACTGAAAAGCTGCTTTGATTTCTATGAGTCTGAATACCACGAGATAATTAGACATGTTCCAACACGAGATAATTAGACATGTTCCAACGTGCTGGTTGAGTTTGTTCAAGGCTCTTGACCGAATTTTGCTGTGCTGGATGCCTTTGAAAACGTATTTCTTGTCTCAAGGAGAAGCTGATTGTCCAAACGTGATATGGAAAATGTTGAAGGACCAGGAAAATGAACTGGCACCAGATGACAGCCCAACAAAGTCGGAGCTGTATCTATATTTTACACACTTCTTTATGTCATCCTTTCAAGAGACAATTTTAAAGCTTGAGAACAAATCAACAACTGCTTGTGAACTGTATGGTATAATGGAACAGTTTAAGCTATCTCTGCAGAATAGGACTGATGATAAATTTTTTGGTATGAAGGTAGCATTTGCTCTGCGCAAAAGTTATCTACCACAGCAGTTCCTTGAGAAGTTCATAACTGAAGCTCTGAATGTGTACAAGCGAGCAATGACATATTTGAACAAATGGTTTGCATTTGAACATTCCCCATATCGTCACTTCAAGTCACTGTCTTTGACTAGTGTCGCAAGATCGCCTTTGCTTGATGAAGTGATTGACATTTGGATGCAAACGCCTCTATCCACCCACCGTCCATCCGACAGCCTGCACGATGAAGTGCACGCTCTTAGTGAAGTGTTTGACGTTATCCATAGCTGTGCAAGCACAGCTGAGGCTTGGTGTAAGTTTTTCAAGCACGAGTCTGCATCAAATATGTTGAAACTTGTTCAGCACATTCTGTCTGTTCCAGTCTCGAATGCATCCGTTGAGCGTGTGTTTAGCGTTATGAATAAGATTTGGACGGATGAACGAAACAGACTTACGCCAGAATCAGTTAAAAGTGAACTGTCAGTTTTCTTTAACCTGCCATATTCCTGCACCGAGTTTAAGTCTGTTATTTCACAGAACAAGTGCCTGATCAGGGCTGCTCAGTCGAACTCCAAATACCACAAATGTGGAACTTCAACTGAACTATGCACTATTTCTAACAGACTCTAAAAATGGACACTCTACACACAGTGCCCAAACTGTGACCACATTCCAACTATGAATGTACAGTACAAGTGCATTTAAAGTATGGCTGTACAATGCCCTGACCATCACCACAGACCAGAGCTTCTCCACAAGAGTTCAGACAGAATGAAAGAACAGGTCTTTAGGAGCATAATCTGTTGTCCACCCTCTCAGTCCATATAGGTGAGGGATGCTCTCAAGTCACAAAGTTTGAAAGTTATGATAAAAAACAATTCCACAGGCACAGTGGCACAGAGTGACAGAGGTTAAGACTGTTTCAAACCCTCAGGTCTACACAGTTCAGTCCCATCCATTGGTTACTGAATAAAGTTTGAATGTTCTGAGTGAGCTTTTTTTTGTCTACTTCAGTCTATTCCTGCCTTCCAAAAATAAATTAGCTGATTGACTATTTTAGTCTCTGTATATATTTAATTGTCCTTGTACTTGTGGCCTGGGTCATGGCTGAAAAGGGTCAAAGCACCAGTTCATTTACTCAGCAAATGAATATTGCACAAAAGTTAGCCTACTCCAACGCAAATATTAGGCTGCATAATTGACAGATTTCTAACAACATTTATTTACATCAGGAAGCAGCAAACACAGCAAAGCAGGCCAAACTGAACCGAGTCTAATGGATTTGTTGTCAAGACTAGCTCTGAATAGGTTTTCCTACAAGTTTGCAAAGGACAACTGGCCATTTTATGAATGGCCAAATGTCTTCTGCTTTGCCCACGATTCAGTTTCTGAATGAAAATTCGCAAACTGACCTGTGTGAAGGAAGGAGGAGGTACAATGAGGAAGAAGTAGAAGGATGGAAGAGGTTACTAGGGAGCAAGAGGAGGAGTTAAGGAGTGAGAATGAAAAAAAAAGACATCAAACATGTTACATGGCACTTCACCACCAGTGGAATCTGGGGAGATGCTTTAGACACTGATTAATGTGAATGAACAACTCGTAAGAAGCCCATGTTTGAGTTGCTTATTTACATTTTTTATAGGACATTGCTCGTGTACAAGGAACACTTTTTAAAATATTAGCGATGTTAATCTGAGAAGTTGACAAAATAACTGGATGTGTGAGCTGCACCTATCTCTTTGGCATGTACTTGACCAGACACACAAAACAGCTGGAACATATTTAAAGCTTCCTTACTAGAAGAATCCAGTGTCTAAACACATTGTCTTATACAGATCTCCTTAAAGCCCTATCATTATACCGGGTCTCCAACAGGTTACTGAGAAAGAATGTCTGGCATACAAGGCATCCTTGGATCCAGCACTGATTGATGGACCTTTTGGACAGCCACAAAATGAATAGTATCAAAATCATTATATCCAAAAATTTAAATTTTGCTTGTGACATAAATAGGCCATGTGATGTTGATGAGACACAAATGTGTCTCAGAGAGTGTCCCCATGCACTGGAACAAGCTTCCCATTCATGTGGAGCAGAGTCCATCCCTAGGCTAGCCCTATTTAAGCATAACGTTGAGTCTTTGATCAATAGGTGGGAAATTGGAAATCACCCTGTTGCCACTGCCAATGTGCACTGCCACTTATCTGTTTTTTTCTGGACTATCCACACAAATCAAATCAATTCTCTGCTCTGGACTGGTAGTCAGGAAATTGGGAAAACACTGTACAAACTCCATTTTTCTGTTTCACAAAAAGAAACAGACTATCAGTGTTTGTTACAATTGGCTGATTTGCTATGCTTTTTTTTACAGAAAAGCATAGTAAATCGGCTGAAAGCAGGCATCCGGAACAGAAAAAGAGGGTTTTCCCATCAGCTGATGTCACGGTGTTGTCACAAAATGGGCGTGGCATTGTTGGGAGAGTGGGTGGGAATGGGTGGAGTTATGGGTGATGTGAGGGGCGTGACCTTAGTCCGGTTTTAGCCACAAAGAAATCTGGCAACCCTATTTAGGGGTGAGGTTCAGTTTGTTCTGATGAAGTCAATTAATTGATGAAAGCGTTCAACATGTAACACTGTATTTGGACTGTATACTGGTCTTTTATTTGCTTTTATTCATTAAAAGGAGTTTTCCATGGTCCTTTTGGTGCATTTTTTCTGTGTTTTGGTATTTTGAGCACCAACACACCTTCAATTGATTTTTAATATTAAAAACTTGACAGTGAAAAACTTGTAAAAATGAAACTCTGTTGCAAAACATTTAGAAGTTAGACATGACTTACCAAATTTGATTCTTAATCTACCGTTACGTTTACAATCATTTAGATGAGTGCAAAAGTATAGGATCACAGGATTATAGGAAGTACAAGACAACTGTATCTTGTGATCATTTACGCCTTGCTAGTAATCTTATTAAACTATACCTCCTTTTCTAAGGTGGCCTAATCCATTGAAGCCAGGGATGAATTTGTGAATACCCATTCAATGATCCAGTTCCTGTCTGAAAGAAGATAATATATCACACTGCTTAATTTGCAGGAGTCTATTCCAGAGTTGAAAATGTACTGTGTAATGAACCTATCACTCCACCATGATTTATTTATCTGCAGGTTTAAGATTTAGATCCTTGGTTCTCTATCTGATTTGTAAAGATACAAGGGAAGCAGGACTGCATTGCCACTGGGTCTCTAATGGCGGTGAAGGTAAGGCATATAACTCCCCTCAGCAGTCTCTAAGATACTGAATAAAGGGACAGTGCTTCCAGTAATTTCTGAGCGTTAAGCCATTGATTTCCTTAGTTAGGAACATCTCAGATATTGCAGGTAGTTTGATATCTCTAGTGAAGAACATCCCAAATGAAGCAGTGTTTTCAATAACAGACCTAATAAATGCTGAATATAAGGGGACGATGACTGGTTTAGCTCAGGATGCTATTTCTTTGTCAATTAGCTGTGCTAAGTAAAAGGACTTTCTGACTGCCATTGTCACATGATGATGAAAGGAGAGGGAATTATTGACACAAATTCCAAGGTCTCTACATTCTCATTTTATAGTGGGTGTTGGTGTATATTATAAGCTTGGGGGAGGGTTGGTCTACCAAATATGACAATATTAGACAATGACTATCATTTTACAGTTGTCCACAAACTTTAACCAAAGTTCTTGATTCATAGTCTAAAGATTAGAAGAGTAATGTTGAATAAAACAGGTCCCAGCACTGAGACCTGAGGGGCACATCACTGGTCAACTTTATACTCTCTGATGAGGAACGTGCTACCCACACTGTGTCTCTTTTATCAATCTACTATTCATATTACCACATATGGATTTGAATGTAGTGCATTAAGCTTAGCATGGGGAATGGTATCAAATGCCTTTGCCAGGTCAAGGTGTGCATGACCACTATCAACAGCCTGTGTTCCCCTCTCAAAGAAGTTAACCAGATTCATTAGACGGGATGTACTCTTGACAAACTGCTGCAAGTTTATCCTGAAGAGATTTTTAATATCGTAGTTTATCAGGTCCATTATAGTATGTTCCATGGCTTTGCAAATAAGTTCCATCAGACTGATAGGGCCATAATTCCCATGGTCAGTGGTGGGGCCACCCTTGTGGACAAAGCTAGTGGCTATACTCAACTTAACTAGTTTAAGGATTGTCTCTGCCAATGTGTGTTTAGTACTATTTACTAAACAGCCAGGTGTATTATCAGGTCCTACAGAGGTATGCTCAGTCTTGCAGAGCATGTTTAGTTCATGTTCTTTAATGATGATAGGTTGATCTTAAATCTTCAGAGATAAGTGGGCTTTGGATGGTCATCTTTGGGGTGAAGTGGCAGTAAATTTATTTTCTAGTATGTTGAAAATTGTCTTCTGAATCAGAGTAGGTAGTGCCATTATGAATAAGTACACAGCCATGTTGGATGTTGTTTTTTGGTTTCCTCCGATAACTAAAGAAAGAGTTGTATTGCCCTTAACTTCAGATGCTAACCTAAGTTCATGGGCTACCTTAGCATTTCTAATATTTTTCAAGCTTTTAGTTAATTTACTAATGTTATCATTGATTTGAGAGTCCTTTGATCTGCTCTATACTTTAAGGATTTTTTTTCTTTTGTTGTAGAGTTTATTTGTGTTGGTGGACCACTAAAGTGGTTTGCTTTTAAATTTCCCACTTTATTTTGATGTGCTTGATACTAAATGTTCTATTGTTTTATCAAAGATAATCATTATTATCATGTATCATAGATCATATATCATATGTCAGATTTATTATAGATCTACTGTGTGAAGTTACCTGCTGAAGTAAGATCTGGGGTGATGCTAATAAATGTGAATTTTGAAACTATCATATAATTTGATGAGATTTGTACATATGATTTTTTTTAAATCCTAGATATTGGTATCAACATGATTAGAACATTTAAATGTGAAGGTCACTAGTTTATGATCTGAATTAACTATGAAAATTAATATTTGGGAAATAGTACATGAAGAACCTATATTTGTAAGGATCAGGGTTTGTTAATAATCTGGTCCAAACTGGAAGAAAAACTCTCTTCACCCAAGACTGCGCTAGACAGTCAAGAAGAGAATGTAAACACTTGCACCACACCACACTCATCACATAGTCCCTCAAAACCTACACCACCAAAACACACACATAGAAACACAAAACACACACCTACATTCACAGAGGCTCTCAGTAAAAACTTGCCCAAGCAACAGGGACCTCCAAAGCAGAAACACAAGCAACCTCCACCCCCCCCAACACAACCCAAATGACACATAGCTCACAAACTCAGTGTGCCACTCAACCACAGCCCATAAGGCATAACAACATACCCAACACTCTAGTCATAGGTGACTCTATAGTCAGGCACACTGATGTTCCACTCACCAGGCTAAACAAGGAGAAAGTTACTGTCAGCTGCCTGTTGGGTGCTAGGATCTGCCACAGGGGTTGGGAGGGTGGCCTAATGGTTAAGGTGTTTGCCTTACAAACACAAGGTGCAGGGTTTGAGTCTCACAAGGGATAATTGGCTAGGCTTAAAAAATAGCTCACAAGGGCAGTTAGCCTAGTACTATTCTTTGAACCTATGAACATAACGCACGCACTCAGATCATTCCACAACAAGTACAAATATGACTCTGTCATTGTCCATGTTGGTGTGAATGACCTGAGACATACCTCCCTGGACTACATGAAAAGGGACATGGAGGAGCTGTCTGATCTTGTAGCTCTGGCAGGTATGACCCTAGCCCTGAGTAGCATCCTGCCATCACCCAGAATGATACCACAGTACAAGGACAAAATGATTGACTTCAACAATTGGCTCCAGTATCTGTCTGCCTGGGATGACATGATCGACAAAGCATGATGCATTGCCAGAGACGGCCTGCACCTGTTGCCCCTGGGATTCTGGATATTGGCTAAGGCTCTAGCCACCCCTATAGTGCCTTTTTAGGCAAGGTTCAAATGACAAATTCACCTCCGTAACAGGTACAAACAAGCAGAATCAGAGGGTATTGTTACTCAATGCTAGAAGTCTAAACCTCAAAATGCACTTACTTGAGGCACTCCTTAAAATGGAGAACATCAACATCTGTGTCGTGACAGAGACCTGGTTCAAGGCTGCAGAGAGTACCCCTGCATTACTAGGCTATAATTCATACCACACCTTTCGGCCACCTAACCTGGACTGAAACACTAAAGGCGGAGGCGTGTCCATATTCTTTAAGGATATCCACCCCTCCAGGCTAGTTGCTCAGCATAATGCATCTGAGATTATCCAAGTGCAACTAACTCTGGGCAAGACCACAATCCAAATTGTAGCTTGCTACAGATCCCCCACCATGCCCCAGGATTTCCCACTCCTCATTTCTTGGTACACTGGAAAATATTAGGATACAATCTAGCACCCTAATAATGGGCGATTTCAACTACCCCACCATTAACTGGGAAAACTACTCATGTACCAAATCTTGTGCTCAGCGTTTTCTGGAATTCATAAATTCCAATGCCTTGGATCAACTTATCCACACCTCCACCAGGGGCAGCAATATCCTAGACCTGGTTATTACCAACATAGGCAACCAGTGCTCCACACCAGAGGTCAATTCCTCGTTGGTCAGATCCGACCACAAGCTAATCACCCTAGACATCCACATCCCTCCCCCACCCCCCATTAGGGAAACCACCATAAAAAATTTCTCCAAAGCCAACTTCACGCTTCTTAAGACAGAAGTGGCAAACTTCACAACACCCATGCTGACAAACAATAGACGTATGACTGCTGAATCCTACACAAATGCACTTTATAAGCACTTACATGAGTGCATGGATCGTGCAATTCCTAACAGAACCAAGATGCTATCCTCCAAAAAAAGAAAGCCAATCTGGTGGTCCCCTGCCATAAACAAACTCTACAACAGAAGAAAGAAACTGCTGCAAAAAAGAGTAAAATACCATGATTGGAGGAACTCCCTGGTCAGCCTCAGTATAAAGCTGAGATCCCTCATAAAATCCTCCAAAGCTAGTTACGAAAACAAAATTGCCACTGCCTCTAACGACAATGACAAAGCATTCTATAGCTATGCCAAGAATCTCAATGGCAACACTCAGATCTGCTCTGAGTTACAGCACAATGTCACTAAATATACAGAACCAACTGATATTGCCAACATCCTGGCAGATAGGTTTACTGCTAACTTTACCCCCTCTCATCCCCTAAAGGGCCCATCTCTATACCGGAAGAATGCAAAGTTCCTGTAATCACAGCTGCACAGGTAAAAAACACACTCTCCAAAGCCAAGAACACAGCATCCATGGGACCTGACAACATCCCAGGCTGCGTTCTACATGAACTACAGAACAAACTGGCACCCCACCTAAGTACCATGTTCAATCATAGCCTCACCTCAGGCTATGTGCCCACTGAATAATGCACAGCAACAGCTATTCCACTGCACAAAGGGGGAGCCATCACAGACCCTGGAAACTACCACCCCATTAGCCTGACGAGCCTGGTCTGTAAGGCTATGGAACGTATCATCATGGAACTTATAAACAATGACATTGGTAATCTCCAAACTCAGGACCCCACCCAGTTTGGGTTTGTAAAAGGCAGATCATGTCTCCTAAACCTGATAGACTTCTTTGAAGTGGTCACCAAAGCCGTAGATGAGGTAAGGTGGTTCACCCAGACTATCTAGATCTCGCCAAGGCTTTTGACACCATCCCCTACTCTGGAATTATAGTTAAACTCACTAAACTAGGTATAAATCCCTATGTCACAAGATGGGTTGCCAACTGACTCACTGACAGAAACCACACTGTGAAAGTAGCAGACTCCAAATCCAACTTCAGACCAGTGACAAGTGGAGTACCACAGGGTTCAGTCCTGGGTCCTCTTCTGTTTGGTGTATACATCTCTGAAGTACAGGCTAACACAGAAGGTCTTTGGCTAACGAAGTTCACTGATGACTGCAAACTAGGAGCCATAGTCAAAACTCCAAAAGATGTGGACATCCTACAAAAGGGCCTCACTGAGACAAGTGCCTGGTGTCAAAGCCATGGTCTCAAGCTCAATGCCAAAAAGTGCATTGCCATCCCTTTTGGTAAAAACTCTGTAACCATGAACTACCACATAGGCGGTAGTCTACTTAACACCAAAAGTGTGATGAGACATTGGGACACAGGTGAACAGTAGTCTCTCCTTTGATAATCACATCGCCACAGTAGTCAGGAAATCCTTCTACGTGGCACACCTAATCACAAAAGGTTTCTCATCCAGGAAAAAAGAGGTCATTGTTCCCCTCTACTCATCACCCATTAGACCCATTATAGAGTATTTACCTCACAAGACATCTACAGCAACTGGAAAGGCTGCAGAAATACCTCACAAAGAGGATTACTGGCCACAAACAGATGCCCTACGCAGACAGTCTCAAAAAACTCCAGCTTTACCCTGTCACATATCGCCTACTGAAAGGCGATCTCTGCCTAACATGCAAAGCTATGTCAAACCCAGAGCTTTTGGACATGCTCCACTTAAAGAAATCCAAATCCCTCTGAGCTACATGCTCTAGGGACCTAAACCTTGTCACCACAATAAACAGAACCTGCTGGAGGGATAGATTCCTGTCCCAGAGACTTCCCATACTCTGGAACAAACTACCTATCTATATCAAACAAGCTCCTCATTAGCACTCTTCAAGAAAAACCTTGATGATTGGATGGGAGATAGGAAATTCACCCTGGGGATCACTTCTGTGGCTCTGCTCGACAGTGGCACAGGAAAATAATTTTCTTGGGTGGCAAAAGCAGGGCATGTTTGGGCTAGGCTTATATAGGCCCTAGGGCCAATAGCCTAGTACCTACCTATGTACCTGTGGAGTTTTTATTATTAAGAACTTTTGAGTGTATCCTACATTTGAGATACAGGCTCTCCGGTTTATTGATGGGATATTCACTCAGACTTATTCTTCATGGGTCTAGGGTCTTAGGCAAGGATTTTTTTTTTAAATCTCAATATAAGACACGTTAGTGTAGGCTGGTGTAGAGTGCTGTGAAAGTGTGTATTACTCACAATTCTTGTCCTTTTTTTGTTGGTGAGAGAGAGGCTTCCATTTTAGTTGAACACTTGTGTCTCTCTCAAAAAATGTCTTGTATTAAGTAAAGTTCATTACCTTTGAGCATCAGGGAGTTGCTGCACTGCGTAAGGATACCAAATCAAAGCCTAGGTGTACAGACAATAACTCCAAAACAAAAGCAGGTACATGCATAGGCAAAAACGGCAAACGCCTACCCCAGGAAATGTTTGTTAAGTACTGTCTTATACACCAAAATGACCTCAGCAAAAACCTGCTGAGGTTTAGCTGTTCAATAAACTACTTAATAATATGTTTCCTGGTGTTAACTGATTAAAGCTACCAAATGTTATGAGGCTGGGATGAGAAGAAAGACAAACACGTGGACCTTCTGATTTGCTGCAGAGATTTAGAGAAAGAGATTTAATATTACACACAATTCATTAATGAAATAAAACATGTAATTTAAGTTTGTTGCAAGAGCTGTGCTTCCTAACTATTCGGGCTAAATTAAAACATTTAACTTAAGTTGGCACTGTGCTAAAGAACAATGGAGTCTGACTAGGCAATGATATAGTACAAATCGTGTAGGGCAAATGCAGAACAGCTATGATCTGCTTTTGACCCTGTGGGGCAAATAGCTGCAAGAGGCTACTTGGAGGACAATAGGAGTGTAACACTGTTCACTGTGCAAATGCAGTTAGCTGCCTACACTACAATATGCCACTAGTTAAAGTACTAATGGGATTTGGGAGATGCCGTTGGCATAGAGAAGTTAATAGATCAAGATTCTTGCATCTGTACAGTGCACCTTGCAACCCCACTGTGCAATGACCTCTGCAAATTTAAATAGGGCTAAAGAAATTTCAAGGAAACAATCTCTTGGGCAAAGATTCAGAAATGCTGCAGATAGTATATAAGAAATGTAAATCACCCGCAATAGGTTTACATTTAATATTAAGTACTAGCACTGACCCTGCAGTAACACAATTTAACTTAAAAGTTAAGAGCTTAACACAGTTCAGTAATAAGAGGTGCTATTATAAATCAAAAGTTTTGCATGTTCTGGTATAACAAGACTATTATCCTGAAAAGAAACCTAAATCGGGTATGGGCACAATTTGAAAATGGCTGCTGCTGAGTGGAGTATTACATTATCAGGTACAAAAACATTTAAACCTAATCCTAACATATCACAGCAATTTGTATGGAAATTACATCAGAAATATTATGTTCAGCTGCAACTTGAAGAAATCTTTCTCAGGCTCTGATTCAGTTAGGTGTCAGCTAAACAGAATTCTGGCATCACCACAAGAACTGTTATAAAGATGTTTATAATACAGGAGATTATGAGTAGTTCGCCGTTGATAAGCATGTTATTTTGTGTTAGAGATGTGGATGCCAAGAAATGTTGAATCTTGACATCCATGATAAGAACACATGATATTAGGTTAGTAATTGGAAAACTGCTCTTAATTCTTTGTAGGGCTCCATCTACTACAAGTTATAGTAAAAATAAAAAAAAAACACTAAATGTTTACTGGCGTTCAAAGCCACAGGACATTTAGCAAGCACTTTCAGAAAGGCAGTGTAACACTGTCCCTTTTGCTTGCACAAAACCTTCACTGACTCTCAACTATTCAGATTTTTGCCTCATATGTCGGGTGTGTTCCTCATAAAGTCCATACTTTTTGGACAAATTACTGAGGACTGAAGACACTAAATAATGATATACATCCTCTTCAGTTCCTACTTCATTAACACCATAACTAACCTAACCGCCACCTTTCCTATGGTTAATACCACCACCACCACCTCCAAGACAGCTAATGACCAAACCATCCCAGAAAACAATCCCACACACATCTCCAACCTAAAATTCTCCCCATACCCATTGCCACAATAAAAACTTTTACTTAAGCTTAAACCCTGTACTGTAGCCCCTGACAACCTACCCCCACACTTCTTGCAGCTAGCAGCAAACTCCATAGCTTATCCCATCAGCATACTCATTAACAGATCAATTAATGAATCCCTTGTCCCAGACATCTGGAAAAAAGCATTCATTCTCCCCTTACACAAAGGTGGCACCAACACAGACACCACAAACTTTCGACCCATAGCAATTCTCTTAGCCCTCTCTAAAATACTGGAAAAATGCATCCATGCCCAACCCCTCAACCATATGCTTGAAAATCAAATTCTGTCACCCACTCAGCATGGTTTCAGACCAGGGCACAGCACCACTACCACCTTCCTCTCCTTCCTTGATACAGTTAACTGGGCATGGGATTCTGGTAAAATAATTGCTTCTCTTTTCCTCAACCTCTCCAAAGCTTTCGATACCATTTCCCACACTATCCTCCTCTCTAAACTATCTACCCTCCACATTCCCACACATATCCTACAGTGGTTCAGTAGCTATCTCTCCAATAGGCAGCAATCTGCCAAATGGCAACAGTCTTACTCTCCCTTCCTCAATACTTCCACAGGGGCACCCCAAGGCTCCATACCAGGTCCTGTCTTATTTAGCATCTTTATTAACAACTTTCACAACACTGTCTCACAATGCTCAGTAATCCAATATGCTGATGAGTGTACAATAATATGCACTGCAAATTCTAGCTCTGAACTCCAGCAGATCACCCAGAATGCCCTCACCTCTACAGAATCTTGGATGCTTAACAATCATCTTACCCTAAATCCAAAAAAAACTAAACTAGTAATTTTTACCCCTAAGAAAACCACTCCCCTAGATAAAAAAACTCTTCAGTATACAAGCCCAAGGCAATACCACTATAGAAGTTGTCCCACACATTAAATTACTAGGTATTATTATAGATGAAAACCTAAACTTTGACCTGCATGTAAACAATAACATCAAAAAACACACACCAAAAGCTCAGTATGCTGTACAGGCACCAAACATTCTTAGCCTCTCTACTAGACAAATCCTTGCAACTACATTTTTATTACCCTCTCTCCTTTATGGTGCCCCTCTCCTCACTAATATCCAAAATTCTACAAAATCCAAACTTGATATGTGTTACAACAGAATAGCCAAATTCACCACCAAGGCCAAATTCTCATCCCACCACTGTAACTCACTTTAACAATTAGGCTGGTTGGAACTCCCCCACCATATCTCATTTGCCCAGCTAACTAGAGCACACAAAATAATCTACAGACCCACAGACTGTCCTGCTCTTTCAACTCTACTTGCTAAATACCAACGCAGCAGGCAACAAAGATCTGAAAATCATCTACTTCTAAAAGTAGAAAAGCCCACCTTACTGGCTGGGCAACTGCTGTACTCCTTCACCATCACCAAACTATGGAACTCGCTTCCTCCTTCTATAAGAAACACGGGCAGCACCACCACCATCAAACAAACACTGAAAAATCATCTCAACTCTTCCTGGCTATGTACCTGCTCTATAACCTAACCTCTTCCTTCTCCTTATATTATAACTAACTAAATTCCTGTGCTTTTCACTACTACTGACTGATGATACTTTTTCCATATTTATTATTATCACTTGTTGATACTAGTACAATAATGCTAATGAATTTATCTCCGTTTTTACCACTCTGAATTAATCTGGCAACCATCTAAATTCCTGCTTCTATGTATATATTCTGTATATGTCACTGTACTCAAACCAACTAAATTCCTGACTTATGTATATATTCTGTATATATTACTGTAACCACTATGTGTAACACTGTTTCTACTTCTGTACCAATTAATGTTTAATTTTTTTTTTCTGCATCTATGTTTTTGTCAGAGCTTTTCTGTCCGGGCCTCTGGCAGTCTTGTTTTACAGCACAATAAACCACTCCTTTGCCTGATAAAAAGTATATATATAGTTAGAAAGCTTGTGAGGAAACTATTACTCTGTTATTTTTGTTTTACTTGGATCACTTGTCTGTGTACTTAATAAAGGATTTTCGACTGGAAACAGACTACTTGGATCATTTTTGAATACTTAGTAATTCTGTATAATATTTCAGATTATATATTTTTTATTATTTTTTGACTTGGGACGAGTTTAAGTTCACTACTTCTACTACCATTATCTGATCTGATTAATATTCAGTGATTAACTAGATATATATGGATTGAAAATCTTCCGCACAGAGAAGGTTCTTACACTGTTTTGTTTTTGGGCTCACTATACTTGTTTAGTGGGTTGTTTGAGACTTCAGGGATACCACGGAGATTATTTGTTTTTTGGTTGGAAGTTTAGTAAAAAATTACAGTCTTGAGACAGAGTCTAGCTGTCCCTGAGTTATGCAAGCACTTTTATTCATTGAGGTGCTCATGTGACTATATTTTGTATGCTGTACGCAGGTTTGATACAAAGCAACATTTCAAACATGAGTTTGCATCTCTTTTGGATAACATTCACTTGTAGTCCTTTTTCCATGCTTATTTCACTACAGTGTCTCTATTCACTCTCTACTATATCTATGAATCCCACACAGAGAGCAGTACCTCAGTTCAGAACAGACAGAAAAGCAGTTTAAACTTCAACTTAATTAGCTTACCTTCAAGGGAGTGTAATATGACTACATATAGGCTGGTTCAGAAGTATCTCCTTCATCTACCTACTCCCATCCTTCCAAGGAGGTCTACATGTGTACAGAAACACTTTCGGAGAAATTTGTGGAACCAAAAAAATAGTATTTCGAGCTGCTAGGACAAATGCAGGCCAATTCAAGTGCAGACACAAAAGAAATTAAAATATTGGTTAAGCAGGATTAGGAGAGCATCAATAGCATTTTTATCAAGTGCTGAACAAGCGAAAGAAAAGAAGTGAAACAACTTTTGCTGAGAGTGAAGTTTTCTTTTTTTCTCCACTGCTGTGCAAACTCAGAATAGGAGTATTTCTTTTTAGCGGTGTGTGAGGTGCACCCCTGCAAAAACGTTACTTCTGAGGTTCATTGAAATTTTATTTTTTTCAATCATTCAGTACTGGATAAAAGTGCTGTTGATTGACCTACATATATCATGCAAGCATCCCTTGTCGGTCATCTAAAGTTTCTTTGTAGATTCTGAGGTGTGAGGGCTAAAAAATAAAAACTCTGATCTTATTTTGTCACGTGTTCTTCCCTTCTACCAAGCCTACTAAAGAACCTTTTGAAGCATGAATGATGAACCTGACACTTGTGATTGTCTATTTTAAAACCCATTGTTATTATAACTTGATTGTCATTCTGTTGTATCAATCAGTCTGATTATGTTTAATGCATTCTGTATGTCTAGCTATTCAGTCAAGCAAAATGTTCCAAGACTTTCCTCCTGAAATACTGAAAGCTCTTTCTAAGGAGGACCTCACAGGAAACTTTCATCATTATGGACTTCTGACACAGGTATGTGACTCTACTTAAATGCTCCACTCCTTATAGTTAGTTTTGCAGTCCCACCCATCTGGAATTTCCTTTGCCAACAATTCAGAGGAATATATTTTGTTGCATCTTGTAAAAGTAGTTTGTCTCCCAGATGTGTATTGACTGGTATGCTGAAGGTGTGAACTCTTACCTAACTGCACTGTTAACCATGATAGACAGTTTCAGGTATAGGTACTTCTTATTTGTCAAAGTCTATCTTTGAATATGAAATCATCAAAGATAGGTTCATAGGTACTTACTAAGCTATTGCTCTGTTTCAGTCTGTAGAAGCTTATAAGTAAATACTTGACAATGAACTGAACCAGCTATGAAGAAGTCCCAGTATATAGGGGATGAAAGCGCTCAACTTTTTCAGTAAACAAGAATATTGTCATGTGAATCTGGGTTGTTGATTATTAGGAGCCTAACCATTCATTCCCATGATGTTTTTAGTCCTTATATTTTAAGTATGAATAACCCAGAGATGTGCAGAACATTTACATGCTGCCCCTATCCATGAGGGACAAAGGTGCTAAACCAGGGTTGAATTTGTCAATAAAAAAGGTGGTCTGTAACTAATTGGAAGATATTTCTAATTGAATAACTGATCTATATTTTGTTAAAACTAATTCTTGTAAATATGTATATAATTTACTTTCCATAAATTCTCACTTCTAATAGCATCTTGGTAATTTATAAAATTGTGTCAAAGCACAACACGTGTTTGAAACATCTGAACTCATGTACGCAGTGTAAAGCATCAAACCATTTGCTGAATTTCACAACAGGTTGCACTTGGGCTAGCATGCAGTAACACAGTGCTGAGAAAAGGTCTCTAGGATTTCTCAAGTGACCTAATTTAGTTAGGAATCCCTAAGCCAAATTCTGAAATGTGAATCAGGCTTGCATTGCTGTATGACTTAGAAATTTTGAGTTGGTGTTTGAGCACCAAAGTAGAACCTCCAAGTAACTGAAAGACCTTTTCAAATGAATGCACTTGCCTCAATAGGTGGTGCTCCACCTGTATGTTGGCATCAGTACTGCAGGGTGCAAGTAGGATGGAGGGACAGGCAAGGATTGTATGGCAGAAGGGTTATTGTTTTCCATGAGTTTTCCCATCCATAAATAGGGAATAACTTAAATGTGCTTTACAGAAGGAATTTTGCCTGTGTTCTGTTTGAGGCGTGACGATGCAAGCATGAGAGCTTATCACCTGTCATGCACTTAGTCTCATGTCTGACATACATGTGACACCAGGAATAGGTAATGAGATTAATTTAAATACACACTGCTCCAGAATCTCATTACCTGATCCTCAGACCTCTCAACTTCTTGGTACAAGAAATTTGGACAAAGCTAAAAATAATAGGGGACAAAGGCACAAAAACAGGGTCAGATTTTAAATATTGCCTTTATAAACTTAGAAAGTTGTCTGGTGTGTTTCGCCCTGGGCCTCCACTGAAAACTGGCTTCATTACAAGTCAGAATTTCCCGCTGAACAAATGTTAAATAAATAAATAAAAATTTATGAGAGCATGCATTTTTCTGAGGGACATGAAGTCTGAAACTCAAATTCATGTCATCATTTAGTGACTTCAGTCTTCAGTGATTTCTCAAGAAAACACAGATTTTATGGGGAACCAACCACAAATATGAGCAAAATGTGCACATTCTGCAGAAATCTGGACATTTAAGAAGCATAGAAGGTGAGTATATACATAAGAGACTGATTTGTGCTGTCTTTCTGACAGTGCTAACTAAGTGCTTCATGGCTTTGAAAGCCTACAGAACGCTTAGCACTTTTTTTCTGTAAACAGTAGTGCATGGAGCAGATCAAGCTCTATGCACTGCAAAGAATTATGGTCATGTCTCCATTAATAACCTTTAATTATGTGTTCTTGACAAGGATGCCTAGATTTACCTTTCAAGCTTCTCTTTCAAGGTGAATTTCTTGGAATCCATGTCTGGAATACATAATAAGCAGATTATGATTGGCGACCAATCATAATCCTCTATGTTATGCTACCATTTAATTTTATAACTTTGCACTACCTCATTTATGTGCCTTTCTCAGCTTTGTAACTTCAGATTGTAGCTGATGTCCTTCTTGGATCAGTGTGCTACTACAGTTAAGCAAATAAGTAATTGCATAAATCTGTAATCATATGTCTTTGTTGTTCCTTTTGACTATGATGATTAGTAAATAAAAAAAGAATCATAAGAGCATGAAAGAAGAGCTTTAGATGTTTTATTACAAAATGCAAGTGCTTTCATCTGTTAATCTTGCAGATATCTTCAGACAAACTTCACAGTCAATACAAAACATGTACAAGTCGAGTAGTATGTATCGTGTATCAGTGATGGAATCAACCGTGCGTAGGCCGTCACAGACTACTAGAAACTCATAGTCCCATGTTGCATTACAATACAGTGAACACAGATGTGCAACAGACGATATATGCAAATAACTGCATAATGCCATAAAAATGAAACCAGATAGGAAAAAAAATTAGGTCCTAATGATATGCAAATGTATGCAAGGTGAACATAGCTGAGATTCATAGTTGTATGTAGGGTAAATTGTGTAGCATTGTGCAACTAACAGTAAAACTGCAAAGAAAACCAGAAGTGTCTGAGGATGCTCAGAGTAGCAGCATCAGCCAAACAACAGCACGCTGTTCTTCTTAGTGATACCTCCTTCTGTAATTGTGTGAGGTTGTATCTGGCACAAATGGAAATGCTGGCATACCATAACTTCACCAATCAGGAGATAATAGAACACTTTAGAGTAAATCATGACATTGATCGATGTGTTGCCCTTTTGTAGAATCTATAGAAATGCATTGCCGTCCCATACTTATGGAGCCCAAGATATGCATATCCCCTTCTGTTCTAGTAACATTGACTTTTCAGAAGCCAACTGGGGACATGCTGGGTATGTTGCAGGCCTCTGCTGCTAAACTACTCAATAAATGTTTCATCACAATGTTTCTACATATGGAACTGAGGAGCATATACTCTTTCCTGAAACAACACAGATGCAGCTAACAGTGTAAGGGTCTTAAGTGATGTTGTCCACCTTCCTAAGGTACCAGATACCATAGACTGTATAAGTGTAGCAATAGTAAAGGTCTCAGCTATAGAACTATACCCATCATAGTAACATTGCATAGGGCTAGACTGCACCAGTGGGGCAGAGGGATAAAGTCCACACTACAGCCCAGGTGACCTGAATATGATTCTAGGCTCAGGCATATGACAGTGAGGGCAAGGAAGAGGGGAACATCACGGCACACTGGTGCTTTGATCTGTCTGTTAGAAACCAGGCACAAAACAGTGCTTATTGCTGCCCAGGGGTATGAGGGGCCTGCTGACATCAAGACCCTTGTGGAAGTAAGGGGCTGGGCAGCATTGACACCCATCACACATCCCACAATAGGCAGCCACTGACATGTACGGGGTAGTGAATTCAACAAAAATACTCCCTGGCAGCAGTACAATACCACAACAGGTGTCTTAATCTGCTAGCAATACCTGAGCACAAGTGCCTTAATCTGCTTGCCATACCTGAGCACAGGTGCCTTAATCTGCTTGCCATACCTGAGCATGGGTGCTTTAATCTCCTAGCCATACCTGAGCACAGGTGCCTTAATCTCCTAGCCATACCTGAGTACAGGTGCTGTAATCTCATAGCCATACCTGATCACAGGTGCCTTAATCTCCTAGCCATACATGACCATATCTCAAGGAAAGTGCAGGGACGTATAGAAGCCTCATATGATCAAAGATTCTGTGAGCAGTTAATAGTCAGCTATTGGGAGGGAAAAACTCATTAAAAAATTCCCCAGGACCATCTGTTTAGAATGTGCAAGTATTATGACCGGCATTTATAACATGAGTTAAAATACCAGTCATATCACACACTGTCTTGCAGTTCATGGAATGTTATCCATTCCTGTTCACAAACCATCATGACTGTGGGTCACATTAGGACCTTTGCTATACTTGAGCATAAGACTACATTTACAGTGTGTACAAATGTGTTAATTCCAATACACGCACACACACACTCTCAACCAGCTGAGAAGATGAGAAGACACATTAACACCATTGCCAGATGACACAGTGGTAGAACAAACAGTGTTAGTAAAGAAAGGTACTGGTCTGATGAGTGGCATGATTATCTGCAGAATTTGGTGGGTTATATTCATCAAGATATTGAGTGAGGGTGTATTTGCAGAAGGGCTCAAACTGCGCATTTATGTGTTTTTTTTTCTTTTATTTTGATGGGATTGATTACGTTGACAACTTTAGTAGTAGCGGGTATGATATGTAAGTATGTCAGTATAAATTATAAAGCATGCATTATAAGAGAAAGTTTAAATAATAAGATTAGGGCAACAAATGATTATAATAAGAGTAGTAAAATGACTATAATATTACATAGAACGTCAAGATGAGACCAAAAATATATATGATTTTAGTTTTTCACAGTAATGATCCTTTAATAAATCATAGTTTTTGCTGTATAGTTTAGTCAAATCCACCTTTTCATTACCTCAATGATATTATCTCACTATACCTGTTAATCAACAAATGTTCCCAATCCCTCTGCACCACACGCTCCAGAGAACTCAACCTCATTACCACAATCAGCAGAACATGCTGGAGGGACAGGTTAATAACCCAGAGACTGCCCATGCTATGGAATAGACTTCCCATACATGTCAAGAAGAGCACCTCACTCCCCTCTTCAAGACAAATTTGGATGAGTAGATGGGAAATAGAAAGTTCACCCCAGGGATCTCCTTGATAGAACCACTGGGAACTAATGTTAGAACGCATGATGCCAGAGCACTTCTATGGGCTAGGCTTGTAAAGGCTACAGGGCCATTAGTCTAGTACACACCTATGAACCTGTGATCTACTTCTTTAAATTCTTGCAAATTCATACCCATTCATACCCATTACATTGGTAATGCTGTCTGTGGTGGTGGTGCTGCGGTAGCATTGTCGCCTCACATTAGGTTCGACTCTCAGCTAGAGCGTCTTCTGCATGGAGACATGTGTGAATGGGTGTACCTTCATTGAAGGTTGCGCGTTAGGGCTGGCAACACGGCATGTAAAAGTCAACTGCCAATCATTAGCGGACCGGACTTCCGCTGTGGCGACCCCTAACCGGGAAAAGCTGAAAGACACAACATTGGTAATGCTGTCCCTCCACTATTGCCCCTATGGTCCCCTTCTTTTACCTTAATTCCTTCCCAGCATTTGTGTCTACTTTAGTGAATTTTGTCTTCACATTATGTGGCCAAAGTTCAAAAAGATATCTAAAACCAACATTAAAAATGTCCAAAAGAACATTAAAATGCAGTGTTTTTTATATTCTTTGTGTGGTCGGTGAATGAGTTTTGGTTCTACTATCAGACCTTACAGTGAATAGTTTGCTTTTATTTCCTTAAGTACTGATTGATTTAATATCCATCCATGGGATTTTCAAAAGTTTTCTCGAACTCCAGAGTTCAAAAGCATCAATTATTCAGTTCACAGCCTTTCTTGTAGTCCACAGTTACTTGTTATTGGTGAGAAAAACATAGCTTTAACTATGCATACCTTTGAGGACAAAACTTTATCTTTGTTCTTTAAACTCATCCAGATTTGCCATAACTTACCTCAAGAAAGAGGCGTCTTTTAATTTCGCTGTCGTTGCCATCTGCAGAGATTGTTGACCACAGGAAAAAAAATTCTGTCTCCGCCTGCACTTCTTCCTCATCTGTTTGCAAAGAATTTACAGAGCTAAATGACATTTTTGATACTGAACTGCAAGTCAGGTTTTGTGCTTTCTCCTTTCATCTACATCAACGGGTTCTTTAACTCTTCCTGTCTTTCATCCAATATCATCTTCATATCTAATGCTGTTAATATTTCTCCTGGAAATTTTGACTTGAGCATCAGATTCACCTAAGACCACATTTTGCATAACATATTCAACATGTCAATAAGTAGGACTTGTCATAATCCTTGTTCAGTCTTGAATCAGTCAGTTATTCTATACCTTGTCCTGACTGTTGCTTATTGGTCTGCATAAAGATTCCTCAGGAGGCAAATAAAATTACCTGGTATCTCTATTTCTTGTAAGAACCTGCCATCATTTATTATAATCCACATTGTCAGAAGCCATACAGTAGTCAAAGCAGATCTAAACATTTTTCTAGAACTCTCTTACTTTCTCCATCAGTCAGCAGATGATGTCAATTTGATCACTGGTTCTTCTGACCCCCCACCACCACCACCACCGCCACCACCACCACCACCACCCGCATGTATATCTGGTAGTTCTCAGTCCACATATTTCTGGAGTGTTATTAGCAAGACTTTCAGCACTACCTTACAAGCATATGAAATAAGTGCAGTTGTTTCAATATGAACTCACTTTCGCATTGCTCATTTCTGAGATTAGAATACATTTACCCTTTCCAGTTCAATGCTACTGTTGTGTTTTGCAAATGTACAAAACACACAGGTGGCTTCAGCAGCTCCATACCAATTTATTTGAACACTTAGAATTCTCTGTTCAAATAAGTTAGTATGGAGTTGTTTGAACCATCTGTCTGTTGTGCAGATTTCCCATTTTGTTGGCTTTTTATCCCTGCTAGAGCTGCCACTGATTTGTGGATTGTGTTTTTCAAATGTACTGGCAAATGCCAAACAACATTGTAGCAGCATCAGTTTGCATGATTTTGAACAAATCAGCTGGAATCCCATCCCTTCCAGCTGCCTTGTTATTAGTAAGCCTTTCTGTGGCCCATTTAAATAACTCATCTGATAGCTGTTTAAAACATTCTTTAGAGCCTCTTTGCTGATTTTCTGATGTTTTAAATGTATTTTTTTTAGTATCTCACTGCCATTTTTCTGTTGTGTTTAATAATCCAGATACAGTCCTGCTGCATATGGGTTTGTTTGTAGTGATTGTTTGTTCTGAGCATGTTTCCCAGGTCCAGGCCATCTTGGATTGGAAGGAGCCTATCTGCACTTTAGTGAGAGGATTGTGTTCATTGGACCCTGTCTGATAAAGCGAGGTCAGTCTACGGCCTGGAATTAGCATCCTCATTGGTCATTTTGAATCTTTTTATAGTTATTTTTTCCACTTTTAAGCTTTTGGTATTTAGGCCCTGTATTTGAGCAGGTTTCTGCTTGTTTATACAGAGCTCAACTGAGGTGGGCTACCAGCTACAACTCTGAGCTGAGATACCAGATGACTAGAGGCTTCTCAGCTTCCAAAAAATCAAAAGTTGTCTGTTGTTTTTTTTTTTTTTGCTTATTTATAGTATTTACAGCACTTTTCTATTGTCTGCCGCCTAATTTTATAATGTATTTATATACTGTGTACTAAACCACACTGTTGTATTGCAATTGTTGGCATTACTGTACCTGTTGCATTGAATTTTATTGCTGTTTTCACCGTTTGCAAAGCTTTTTGCTATTTTCACTGTTTCAGTGTTTACTGGTATTTTAAACTGTTTTAAAGCTATTTGTTTTACTTGTTCTGGTTTTCCCACCAAGCAGTGTTTAAATAACTGATCTGTTAGCTGTTTAAAACATTCTTTAGAGCCTTCTTGATGATTTTCTGTTGTTTTAAATGTTTTTAGTGTCTCGCTACTATTTTTCTGTTGTATTAAACATTCTTTAGTGTTTTCCACTGAAACTAGGGTAGCTACCAGCTGTAGCTTAGTCCAGATACATGCTTGCTGCATCTGGGTTTGTTTGTAGTGTTCGTTTGTTCTGAGCATGTTTTCCAGGCCATCTTGTATTGGAAGGGACCTGTCTGCACTTTAGTGAGAGGATTGTGTTGATTGAACCCTGTCTGGTAAGTTGAGGTTGGTCTAGGGCTTGGAATAAGCATCCTCATCAGTTCTTTTGAATCTTTTTAAAGTTGTTTTCAAGTTTTTAGCTTCTGGTATTTAGGGCCTGCATGTGGGCAGGTTTCTGCTTGTTTGAATGTTATGCAGTACCACACACTGCTGTGCAATTGTGCGCCAAAGCCAGACAGTTAAATTCAACAATTTTTCCCTTAGATACTATTGTAGCACACTACCCTCATCCTTAGTGCATTCCCGGTTGAAGAAATACTGCTAGTGATCTGTAACCTATTAAACCACCAGCAAAATAAATAAATAAATAAAACTGCAGGCAGAAATTTCCAACCACTGAGATCCTTCATGAACGGTTCTGAAAAGCCACCCGTAGTGATAACAGTCTTCAACCTAGTATTATGGACAGTTGGAATACCCTTGTTTCTCCTGACAACTTTGTTGACTTGTGTCTCTTGAGGCAGTGTAGCAATTGCCTCATGTACACAGAGAACCCTTTACTAATAACTCATTCTAGTACAGAGTGCAAGAGATGTATCTACACCATGAATCTTGAACCCATGCTCTTTAGCACACAAAACATTAACATAAAAGAGGTTGTCAACTCACCCACCACTACATATGCACATAATACCATTAATGTACATCAAATATAAAAATCTAGATATGCGGAGGTTCTCTCATTAAACTTACCTAAACACCAGAGACCTCCAAAACACAAGACTGCTACAGCTAACACAGTCCCAACAACATCCATGACACATAGCAACACCAGTGTCGCGAAATACTCAAAAAACAAATTTTCTTGTCATTGGAGACTCAATAGTGAGACACATGGATGACCCACTTACCAAGTTGGACAAGGAGAAAGTCACGGTCAACTGTTTGTCTGGTACCAGGCTTTATCAGATGCACTCAGGTCTCTCAGCAACAAGTACCATTATGACTCTGTAATAGTTCATGTTGGTGTGAACAACCTGAGATGTACCTCACTGGACTATATGAAGAGAGACATGACGGAGCTGTCTGAATATGTGTCCTAGGTAGGTATGTCCCTAGCTTTGAACAGCATACTACCCTTATCTAGAATGATGCTGCAGTATAAACAAAAAATGATTGATTTCAATAGCTGGTTTAGTTTTTGGTGTCATTCGAAGGGGATCCACTTCCGGTCAGCCTGGAAAGCCATGGTTGACAAACCTTGCTGCTTTGCCAGAGATGGTTTGCACCTGGAACGTCCATGCTTTCAGATGCTGTTAAAGGCTCTTGCTTCCCCCATAGTGCCTTTTTAGGCAAGGTCTTGGAAACAACATTACCCATGTGAAATTAGCCAACCAGAACAAAATGATGGTCTTGCTGCTAAATGCAAGGAGCTTAAACCAAAAACTGCACTCTCTGAAAGAACTTCTATCACTGGAAGCTGTAGATGTCTGTGCAGTCACAAAAACCTGGTTCAAGGCCTCAAAGTACCCCCAGCCTGGCAAGGCTACAATCCTTTCCACGTTTATACTGCAAAATGAACATGTGAAAACCACAGGAGCCAATGTTTCTATCTATATTAGAGATAAATTCACCTGCCATCTAGTTAGACTGGAAAGCTCCATGAAGATACTCCAAGTCCAGGTTATGATGGGCAAGATCCCCATTCAAGTCATAGTCAGTTATAGATCCCCCTCCATGATTACAACACCCATGAAGCCTACTTGACCAAACTGGAGACAATACAAATGTTACCGAACACGCTGGCTATGGGGGATTTCAATTATCCCACCACCAATTGAGAACCCTACACGAGCCCCAACTCGTTAGTGCAAAAGTTCATTGACTTTGTTCATTCAGATGCCCTGGAACAAATTGTCCGTACCCCGATATGAGGAACCAACATGTCAAACAGGTGCACTAATGCAACTGTTGGACACTCATTAGTTAAATCTTACCACAAAACAGTCACTTTCGGGCTGGCACTAACACCAGAACTCAGTAAGGGTGAAATCAGACTAAAAAAATTCACCAAGGCAAACTATACCCTCCAAAGACAGGTAAAGGCCAAGGTATAAATGCATTCCAAGCCACACTCCAAGCTGGAAATGGTAACTACACTGAAGCTTACACTAAAGCAGTGTGCAATCACTTGCAGTACTGTATAAACTTGGATATACCAGAAAGAATCAAAGCTAGAGCCCCAAGTAAAAACAAGCTGCCATAGTGGACATCAACTAACTTTACAATAAATGCAGAAAGTTGCTGTCCAAAAAAAAAACAAAGGCAAGGCCCCAACAATGGAAAAGCAGCCTCCTTAGCCTCAACAGGCAAATAAGACAACTTGTCAAATCCTGTAAGGGCTCCTTTGAGAGAAACTTAGCAAATACAGCCAAGGAGAACCATAAGGCCTTTTACAGCTACATACATAGCCTAAAAGGTAGAACCCAAGCATGTGCAGAACTAGTGACCAATGGTGTCATACACACACTGCCCTACAGAGATAGCAAACCTACTAGCAGATAGGTTTGGCAAAAATTGCACTCCCTTATCCCCTCCTAACTTATCACAAACCTTTCCCCAAACTTCCCCCCACCCGACATATCTGAAGAGTAGGTCTTCAAAGCCTTGTCCAAGGCAAAAAACACAGCATCTATGGGACCAGACAACATCCTAGGCTGTCTTCTAAACAAGCTAAAACATGAACTAGCATCACCATTAAGTACCTTTTTCAATCATAGCCTAACCACAGGCTTTGTTCCTGTGGAACGCAGAACAGCAACAGTTATTCCCCTGCACAAAGGTGGCCTAGCATTTGTCCCATCAAATTACAGACCCATAAGCCTGACCAGCCTCATCTGTAAGGCCATGGAATTTATCATTATGGACCTCATAAATAAAGATGTATGTGACTTCCAAACCCTGGATCCTACCCAATTCAACTTCTTCAAGTGCAGATCCTGCCTGTTAAATGTGGTGGACTTCTTTGAAAATGTGACCAGAGCCATTGATAAGGGCAGATCTGTGCACACAGCATAGCTCGACTTTGCAAAGGCTTTCGACACAATCCCACATTCAGGCATTACCGATAAACTTAGCAAACTGAATGTAAACCCCTTCATTGTAAGATGGGTTGCCAACTGGCTCACAAACCAGGCACACACTATGAAAAGTGCATGACTGCACATCAACCAGCAGACCCGTTACCAGTGGGGTGCCACAGGGATCAATGCTGGGCCCCCTATGCTTTGGTATATAGACTGCTCAGAAGTTCATGTTAAAAACTTAGGGGTTGTGGCTGATCAAGTTTGCAGATGACTGCAAACTAGGTGCAGTCATTGAATCCCCAAATGACGTCAGTATACTCCAGGAGGGTCTCACGCAGACCGACTGGTGTATTAGTCATGGTTTCAAACTGAATGCAAAGAAATGCATCATCATTCCCTGTGGCATAAACAATGTCCCTTCACACTAATAAATGAACAATACCTTAAGTACTCACGAAGTGGTAAGGGACTTTGGATCACAAGTTGACTGTAACCTTGACTTCGACCACCGTGTGTCTACAGTAGTAAGGAAGGCTTTCTACATAGCACACTTGATTAGTAAAGGCATCGCCTTGACAGCAAACAAAGTTATAACCCCTCTATACGCTGCACTAATCCGGCCCATAATTGAGTATAATACCTGGTTAAGCATGTACTGTACAAAGCACCTGCAGCAACTGGAGAGACCTCAAAGGTTTCTAACAAAGAAGATCAGAGGGCTCCAGTATGTGCTTTACACAGACCAACTAAAGTCCATGTCACTATACTCCATGTCATATAGACTTCTTAGGGGAGACTTATGCCTGGCCTACAGAACAATCCAAGACCCAAACATAATGTACTTGCTGAATATCAGTAAATCAAATGGGACTAGGGCTACCCATTCCAGGGACTTCTGTATGGCCTGTGACTTAAATAGGACATACTGAAGGGACAAATTTATCTCCTAGCTACTGTCACATCTTTGGAACAGGCTACTAGTTTCTGGGAAACAGAGCACCTCTATGACATTGTTCAAGAGGAACCCATAAATTTTTATGGGGATAGCGCCCACATCCCTCCTAGACATGGGCAATCTTCACTAATGCATTCTTGGGTATTGACAAGAATTTTCATGGTATTGCATTGGAATGAAATGGCTAAGCTTAAAATGACCTCCTGGTCGATAACCTAGTAATCTCCTATGATCCTATGGTTTAACTTCACTCTGCAGGGTGTCTGGCTCTAGATTAGAATATATACCATTATATATATCAGTAATATTAGTGTCCTTCATGAATAGATATTTTGTATGTTCCTGCAATATCCTCTTAATATCTCCTGCTTCTGCTAGGTCCCTTTCATATTTGTCTTTTATCATGCCAATTTTTCTCTGGAAGTTTTCCTTGATGTTGCCAGTTTTCCTGAAGAGATCTCTTATCTTCCCATTTTGTTATCTTCATCCATTTCTTTGCAATGAAGATAAGGAAAATGTGTTACACTGAATGGATTGAATTTGCTTCTTTATCTTGTATTGCATTTCTCTCATTCCATGTAATATGTTTTTCCTTCTCTTCAGTGCAGAATCACAGCTAAGTCAATAAGCAACCTGTGCAATCTCTACAGTGGTGCTCTCTTCAACACAAGGTCAAGGATCAGAAAATAACTACATGAACGTCCTCTATAGTTAAGGAGGAAAAACAGTCCTCCTGTAATTCTTGCAAACAACTTGTATTAACTTCTTACTTCAGTTATAAACATTACAGACAACTAATTGTATCCATTTAAGCAACCACACTGTCGGCCGTGTCCATTTTAAATGAGTACTACTACTGCACTTGCAAGTCATCTGAGGTTCTGGTCATGCCCCCTAATAACTTCTGTCAGTGGCAATCATTTCCTTTGTCCCACCCTAGCGACTACTTGTCTACTGTCTTTTGCTCTCTCTCTTTCCTCAGCCACTTCTAAAGCCTCCACAGACAGAAATTATTTTTATTTCATATAAATAATAGAGTAGCACTATTTCATTATGTTAGAACATGTATACAAGCATTATTCACAAGATAATGTAATAAATATTAGGTACTGAACCAAATTAACCTCAAAATCTGACTGGCTGGCTATATTTGCTAGCTGTGCCAGTCTGTGTTTATTTAAGAAGATAAAAGAAAGACATTTAACTCCTTATTTTTCTGTTGTGAGCCTAGGGCACATTTACAGTTATTAAAGTTCAAGGTACATTTTCCTGGCTACAATACTTAAAAAGCCCTCATACCTGAAACTCAGGGGATTTTTTTAAACAATGCAAATACATCAACAGGTACAATCTGAAACTCTCCCTACAAAAATTAAAAAAAATCTACCTCACTACTGCATGGATCTTAAAAGTAAGACAGCCTATTTATCTATTTATTTTAAGTTCATCTTCAACCACATAATTTACTGCCAGTCATCATACACTCGTTTATATTCTTCCTTACCTTTTCATCTCTCCCACCTTTCTCACCTGATCTCCTTTGTGTGTGTGTGTGTGTGTGTGTGTGTGTGTGTGTGTGTGTGTGTGTGTGTGTGTGTGTGTATATATATGTATATGTGTGTGTGTGTGTATATATATATATATATATATATATATATATATATATATATATATGGATTCCATACACTAGATCGAAGGTTCACTACTTCGAAATAGTGTATGGAATGCACACTGCAGCGAAAGTGCACTTAATCGAAAGTGCACTTACGCGAAGTTCAGTACAATGAATGGGCGTTGTACTGAACTTCCGTGCAGTACTCACGGACCTAAGGGTTAGGGCACGGTTCATGGTAAGGGCTATCCCCTTACCATGACCCGTGCCTTAACCCTAAGGTCCGTGATGACTGCAACGCAATGAAGGACATAGCAATGTCCACCACTATGGTGCGATAGTCACGAACCTTAGGGTTAGGGCATGGTAGGGTAAGGGGATAGCTTTACTAACTATCTCCTTACCCTAACCTGTGCCCTAACCCTAAGGTCCGTGAGTATCGCACCATAGTGGAGGACATAGCTTGTTTTTTTATGTCCTCCACTGTGCTGCGGTACTTTCGGTGAAGTTCACTTTCGTTAAAGTGAACTTTCGCGTAAATGAGGCTTCCTATTACAAGTTTGAAGTTGTGAACTTTCATTCTTGTAATCGGAATCCATATATATATATATATATATATATATATATATATATATATATATATGTGTGTGTGTGTGTGTGTGTGTGTGTGTGTGTGTGTGTGGGTCTACTTCAGTAGACCAAACTTTTATTTACCCGCACTCACTTGCCCTAGACAAAAGCACTGACAATGACAGAAGTCTGACATCTGGAACACCGACTCTGCATGCCAGGTAAATAACCGCTTGGCCATCCCAAACTAAATATACTAACTCTGAGATCGCACTACCATGAGGGGTGAGGGGCAAAGTTCAACAGGATGGCCAAGCGATTACTTACCTCGCGTGCGGAGTCAGTGTTTCAGATGTCGGTCTTCTGAAGTTGTCGGTGGTTTCGTCTGGGAAACTTATATATATATATATATATATATATATATATAAAGCGATGGATAATCCATGAAGTAAGGGTTTCACTACCAAAGACAATCCAAGAACAAATGTAAGCAAGCACTATGATAGTGAAAATTGAGGAGGAGAATTTAAGGGTTTCAGTGCAAGCTCAACTAAATGCACTATACAATAAGTATCCTAAGCAAGTGGTAGCTAGTGCCATGGATTGTATGTTAGATGGGGTGTTTGTGTACAAGAGATGTTTATTACAACCGAAAAAGTCTAAAACAGACAGAGACACGCGTGATTTTCACAATGGGCATGTTTTTACTTGGCCCAGAAATAATGAGAATTCAAATAACTCCAGACCCCAAGAAATTGCTAGCATACAAACTAGTCACAGGCCTATAACAGAGAGTGAAAATTCAACTGTGGTTAATATAAATGAACCTCATCATCCTAATAAGAATAGTTTTCTGGGTGGTAATGATGGGGTTACTGAACTTAGACTTCTGAATTCTGAAACTAGCTTACCTGAGTCAGTTACCAGAACTGTGGAAGCAAGGGATGTTCGACCTAGAAATCCCATTAATGTTAACAGTACACCAACAGTTGAACCATCCACATCTAATAGTATTCCATTTAATAGCTTCCCTTTACCAATAGAGGGAAACAAATTAAACAGAAGGACTTATTCTATGAGTCAGGGACGGCAAAAGTGGAAACTTTTGATCGAAAATCACTCAAATCAAACTTTGAAAAAGATGTGGGACCAAGTGGGAACTCTTTAGTTTGGAATATCTCTAAACGTATTTTGACTTTGGATGAAACTTTGTCTTAAGAAAAGTACTAACTTTTATTCCATCTTAACTGATACCATTTTAGATGTAAAAATGTTCAGTAGGAAAGTAATGTTCAAATTGGAATTTGGTGAAACTGTTGATTATGCTACTGTATTTAAGAGACCAAGTACATACATATCAACACCACACCCATTAATAGAAGTGTTTAACAAGTTAGTAGAAGATGATTTATATTGTTTTTATGATAACAGGGAAACTACCAACTTACATAATCATAGTAGATACAACTTGAAATTTAGTGAACGACAGGCTCTTAAATGTGTACAACAAGATAAAACCATTGCCATTAGACCTACTGACAAGTGTGGCCCCATTGTTGTAAAGGACAGAGATGCATACTGTTGCTCTATGAATGAGATGTTGGCCAATACATAGTTTTACATGGCTATAAATATAGACCAGGTAAAACGTTTACATGATAGGATCCTACGTGTGTTGGATGATATGTTTAAATCTAAACTTATTACACGTGAACATTTGAGATTCTTAACAACTCGACATCCACTTCTCCCTAGTTTACAGGGATTACCTAAAATACATACAAATGGGCCGAAACCCCCACTGAGACCCATTGTAGTGGGTAGAGATTGGTTCACTGAACTGTTCTCCCTTTATGTGGAGAAACATCTGAGACCTGTGTTAAATAATAATCCCTGGGTACTTAAAGATACACAGCAATTTTTGACTGATTTTTATATTTACAGCAGCAGTACAACTAGTGATAGCAACTTAATTTTTGTCATTTTAGATGTCCAGTCACTTCTTACTGTTATACCTAATGTAATGGTATTGGAGTCGAATACATCAAGAATTACTTAACTGAACGTAGTCAGTGTGAGGAAGAATTAGTAGCTAGAATTTGTTCCTAGAAGTCATACTTGAGAATAATGTGTTCTTATTTGAAGACCAACTTTATCTACAGAAAGATGGCGTAGCTATGGGCACTTCTTGTGCCAATAGCTATGCCAACATGTTTTTAGCATTTTTGGAAGAAGATACCATATTTAAGTTGGACCCTTATAAACGACACATATCTTTCTACAGACGTTTTGCGGATGACGTTTTTTTTTAATATGGACAGGGACCTCATTGGAATTAAAGTTGTTTGTTGAACTGCTTAATAATATCACAAGCTATTTGAAATTTACCATAATATGCTCTAAAGATTCTATCAATTATTTAGATGTATCCATTACTAAAGACATAGATTCCCAGATTAATACAGGTGTCCATCAAAAAAGCTGTCATAGAAATACCTTACTGCATAGATCTAGTATGCATCCACAGTATGTATTTAACAATGTGGTTAAAGGGAAGGGCATGAGAATGTCCAGACTTAATGCATCAGATGAAAGTTTTCAAGTGGAACTTACTGATTTGAGACATAAATTTATAGAGAAGGGGCTACAGCCCTGCAGAAATTGATGCAGGATTTCAGGAAGGGTAGGGTGAGTCCGTATTTCTCATCTAGAGGACACCTCAATAGGAGAGATACTGTTCATGGTTCTACACCTTCAAATTCTAGGCTGAAGGTCTCTATTTACTATACAATGGATAATAGAAACATTAAAGATATTATGAAAAGACATTGGGGAGTACTCACTGTTGACCCCTCAGTAAAGGATATTGTGGGTGATGCACCCAGATTTATGTTTTAAAATAGGTGTAATTTGAAAAGACTATTATGTTCTGATAGAGGTAAGGTAGATGAGTTGACTACAATACAGCCCTTAACTGTGGCTTGTGAACATTGTAACTTTTGCTGATATATTGATCAGACAGGGAGTTGCACATATCCTGACATAGAGCAAAATTTTAGGTTCACTGTTTCAGCAAATTGTGGGTCTCAACATATGGTTTATCTAGCATCTTGTGTATCATGCCAATCATTTTATGTTGGCAAGACAGAACCCTGAGACAAAGGATTAGGGAGCATTATTATAATATTAGGATAGGATGCAATAAAATGCCCTGTCTAAACATGTTAACTCACAGGACAGTACACATTATTTTACTTTTATGGTAATCGACCATGTTATACTAAGCTCCAGGGGTGGGGATATTTGAAATAATACAGAAAGTAGAGAAGTAAAATGGATCCTGAGGCTCAGAGAAGATAGAGGCAAAGGCTTCAATGAAAGGGCATCTTTGAAACTTCATTTAAAATCTAGGAGACTAACAATTAAATAATTCATTATCTGTCCTATTGTAGTGTAGTGTAGTGTAGTGCATGTTGCTAACATTTTCTATCTGTACACGTTATATGTATTTTATCTGTTTTAGGATTTATGTATAGTTCTGTTTAAAAGTTTTATTATACTGTTTGTAAACATAAGTTATTAGGAATCCATTTAATACTGTTTATGATACTGTTTTTATGCAAAAGTTATTAGGAATGCATTTAATTGACCTGGTTGAGAGACCACATTTGATTGGATGGTATCTAATTTGTTTGGGTATTAAAAAGGGGCAATCTTTTGTAGAGGCATTTTATTGGTCTGATGAAGCTTAATGCGAAGGCACTTACTGATTTTTACTGCAATAAATAACTTATGGTTTATGTATTATAGACTGTCCATGGCTGTTTCACTATCGTAGTGCTTGCTTATAGATATAGATATATATATATATATATATATATATATATATATATATATGTGTGTGTGTGTGTGTGTGTATGTGTGTGTTTATGTGTGTATATATGTATATATATATATATATATATATATATATATATATATATATATATATAAATATATAATAAATTTTCATACTTTTCTTGTTCTTTCTTACCCTTCTCAAAAACATATCCTCTCCCAGTTCTCCTTTCATCCTAATATTTTCCACAATTGATTATAACAACTGATTAAGTTAAATTTTATTGTTTAATGTGTATGTATCTGTTATTGTGTACAACAAGACTGTGGTAATTTGATGGCTGTACCTCTCAAAATATGAATGTTACTATGCAAACTATAAATGTATTGGATCATAGGATCACAATCAATGCAAGGTAACTGAGTCCCAGCTTTATCCATGTCTAGCCAGTACTGATCCTTGTGTTGTATTCAGCTTCTAAAGATCAGGATCTATTATACACTGTTGCAAATAATAAACTAAGAATATCAGCACAGGCAGAAAAACGTAGAAGATATGCAAATAAATATAAAGGAAAAGTACCAAATAAGCAATTTATTGGTGACCCAAAAATGTTTTGTAGAGAATTAGGAAACAAAGTAAAAGGAATCGAAACACCACCAAAAAAAAAAGAAGAAATCGATACATTTTGGAGAAATATTTACGAAGACCCTGTGAAAAATAGCAAAGTTGCTAAATGGATAGAGGAAGTAAAAGAAAGAAAGAATAAGAAGTTCAAATGTACAGGAAATGCAATGAGATGAAGTAACGGCCAGACAGATTGAACCAAAGTTAAGAAAAGCCCCTAATTGGAAAAACCCAGGCCCAGATGCAGTACCTAACTTCATGTTAAAAGTATTAACATCTTTACATGAAGATTTACCCATAAGTAAGAACTATTTATATGTACACCCTGAAGAGACACCAGCCTGGCCAACAACAGGAAAAAACAATACTCCTACTTAAGAGCGACAGGAAAAAACAATACTCCTACTTAAGAGCGAACCTGCAAGCTATCCTAAAAACTATAGACCAATAACTTGCCTTTCGACAACATATAAGCTATATACTGGAAATGATGCCATCTGAGTTTATAGTCATTTAGAAGAAAACTCAATCATGGCAATAGAACAAAAGTATAATAAAAAAAGTCATATGGAACAAAGGATCATCTGATGTTAAATAAAGTCATAATGGAGAACTGTAAATAGGGGAAGAACCTAAACATGGCTTAGAAAGACTACAAAAAAGCATTTGACAGTATCCCACATTCATGGATAAAAGAGTACTTCAAAAATTACAGTGACCATGAAACATTGGCAAGCCATTCTGCAGTTAAGCCATGATAACGGACAAATTATTATTCCAGGGATAAAAATTCAAAGAGGGATATTCCAGGGTGACTCTCTTTCACCACTGCTCATTTGCCTTGCCCTTAACCCATTAAGTTGTCTGCGAAACAGATTAGGTCATGGATACAATTTGGCTCCCAGAAAACAACAAAGTGTAAAGACTTCTTATTTTCTTTTTGCAGATGATTTAAAACTGTATAGCTCATCAAATGAGGAACTGAAAGCATAACTGCAAGTGGTCAAAACTTTTTCAGATGATATAAGAATGTCATTTGGTCTTGATAAATGTGATAAAGCAACACCAAGAAAACATCAGATGTTATGTGATCCTATCTCGCCTACATTCTGACTGATGGGTTCGGAGCCGATCCCTCGGCTCCGACTCGGCACGCTTATGCCAAAGAGCGAAGTCTCTTATTGGCTGAGCTTACTATATCCCAGGATGCACCACTACCAGTCCCCCAGATCTCGTTTGCCGCTAACAAGTGAAGACGTGGTCTCGAGCTGGCTGAGCTAAGTAGTGATTAATTTCACTAGTTTTTCTGTCAGGAATTTCTTTTTTCTTCAACAAAAGCTGTTTTAACAGCTATTCTTGTGTTTAGAGTGAGTTTGGTGAAATTTACTTGGTAAATTCTTGTGTTGTGAGTGTTGACTAGGAGTACCTCTTGTGTGGAAAGGCCTTTCCCGGTCTTTTTGATTGTAGGTGACTTCTGTTTTGTTTAGGGATCTCGGATCCTTTATACTGTTGATAGTTTCTCTTTCTTGTAAAGAAGGACAAAGAAGAGAGAATTTCTTTCTAATTACAGTGTTTGTACTGTGTTTTGGGCTTTAATTCACCGGAATGTCTCAGGTACCTAGGCCTTCAGGCTTTAAAAGTGCACCAAGTGCAACTTTAAAATGTCGATCACAGATGACCACTCTCTCTGTGTTTATTGTTTGGGTGCAAAACATTTGCAGGAGTCCTGCAGCGTGTGTCATGCTTTTTCCTCGAGGGTCCTCCAAGAGAGGAAAAATAAGCTCATATTAAAAGGTCTTATAAAACCCTCCTTTGAAGAAGCTTTAGCATCCTCTCCTTCTCCTGCTAAAAAGAAAAGGGCGTCGGCTCCGACCAGTCCGTCGGATCCGACCGCCAAAAGACATAGGCAGGTTTCTCCTTCGGCTCCAAGGACTTCGGAGCCGAGGGCGGAACGGTCTGCCTCGATGCCACCAGTCTCGACTCCTCTGGCTTCGGAGCCGATGGCTGGGGCATCGAGAGGCGGGTCACCTTCGTCGGCTCCACTGGTCTCGGAGCCGACAAAGGTTGTCCGCTCAGACACTTCCTCCTCGGCGCCGAAGTCCTCCTCGGCACCGATGGAAACTAGTGTGGGTATTCCTTTGGCGCCGAGAGTCATCGAGTCGCCTCGGAGCCGGTCCCCTAGCCCCTTGGGGCCGTTGGAGAGGCCATCTCGAACCCGTTCAGTATCCTCTAGGTCATCGAGGATGTCAGATTCGGACATAGACAGGGTGCTCCAAAGACTGTTCCAGTCCCCAGTCTTTCAAAAATTTGTTTCGGCTCCGACCCAGTTGGCTTCGGAGCCGACGGCCCATGCCCATGTCATTGCCATTCCTCCTCCGACCGCTTCGGCTCCGTCGGAGCAGGTGCTGTTGGAGCCGGTGGAGGTCTTAGGGTCGGCTCCGACCCTTACTCCAACCCCGGCCTTCGGGTCCGAGTTTGGTACACGGACTTCTTCGGCTGGACCTGGGGGTGATGTTTCGGGACCTATGCTGTCGGTTCCGAGCCTCCCTCTCGGTGCTTCGGCTGCGGGACTTCCGTCTGCTATCATGGCTCCGGGGACCGGACACTCCCAGGATTCTGGGGGTCCGGCTTTCAGAGCTATGAGGAGTGCCTTGGCCAAGTCTTCTTGCCATCTCTCCGGCTTTACCGGCACCTTCCTGTGCGTGGACACTGGGTCTTTGGCAGTCTCCCTGTCCTTAGGCAGCGGAGCCCCTGGGCCTGAGGTTACCCCCATTGGGGGTTCCCCTCCTCCTGAGGGTTCTTCGGAGTTGTCTTCAGAGGAGCCCCCAAGGAAGAGATCGTGCAAGAGGAAGCACGTGGACTCCCCGAGTCTATTACATCGGACACTGATCTTGATGATGCGGAGGGGTCCCCGAGTCGTCCTCAGATGATGTCTCATTTGCAGACATCTTAGAGATCCTCAAACAACGAGGCTGGATATCCAAACCCCCTCTGCTGATGAGTCAGTGCTCCTCAAGGCCTTTGGGGCTCAGCCCTCCGCCTCCTGGGTGTCTCCGCCCTTGACGAGCTCCTGGATTTAGTTTGTCGGAGGGCGTGGGAACATCCAGATACCGTGGAACCAGTCCCTTCTCGTCCTAACAAATTTTTGTCTGCCCCACCCGAGAAGGAGTTCCTCACTAAAGGCGTGGCTGTAGATGCCATGGTGGTGGCATCTGCTACACAACAGGACGTGGCAGAGGCTTCAACGTCCGTCCATCCTCCTAATAAGGAGTCTAGGAGCATGGACCGTGCAAGCGTACCCTGACTTCAGCGGCCTTTACTTTAAGGTCCCTGAATTATTTGGCACATTTTACCAGGCTTCAGAGGGATCTGGTCAAGGAGCTGTCAGATTCCCTCTCAGGTAACCTACCTGAGCAGCTAGCCCAGTCGGTTAGCTCTCAGTTGGCTATCCTTGCTTCAATTTCTAACTCGTCCATGAGGCTCATTTCATATGCGGCCGAAGGGGCGGGTAGAGCGGCAGGCACAGGCGTGGCTCTACGGAGACAAGCCTGGCTCCGTTTGTGTCATTTTCTGGAGGCCTTCAAGTCTTCCTTCGCAGACGCTCCCTTTGATGGGTCCTCTTTGTTTGGACCTAAGGTTAAAGACACTCTTACCCGCTGTGAGCAAGAAGGAAAAACTTTATCTGCCATAGGTGCACGTTATTCCACTCCCTTTCGGCCTTATCCCAAGGCTAAAGGAGGAGGGAAGATGTGGTTCCGCAAATCACGTAAGTTTTTCCATCAACAGCAGGAAGATTCCCTTTCCAGAGGCAGAGGACGGGGAAATTTTTCTGGGAGACGCCGTCCCAGAGGCGGCAGAGGGCCCCGCAATTCTGGAGACCGCGAGTCCTTTCGTGGCTCTTCAGCCTCCCACACTTCATGAGGGATTGCCCGGCTGTGCTGCTCCGGAGCCAGTCGGGTGCCGTTTTGCCAAGCACCTAAAAGCCTGGGAGTCAATCACTCAGGACAGATGGGTGCTTCGGATTATTGCCGGAGGTTACACCATTCCCTTCACACACTCACCCCCACCGTCCAAAAAAATCCCGGACCCACCACCCAGTCAAAGGGAAATTGCAGCCGCAGAAGCGTTAAAGCTGCTAGAAAAAGGAGTCATCCAACCGGTCCCCACAGACCAGATCGGATCCGGAAATTACTCAAGGTTCTTTTTAGTGCCAAAAAAGACAGGGGACCTGAGACCAATATTGGATCTCAGCAGACTAAACCAATCCGTCACGAAATCCAAATTCCGAATGGTCACGTTACAATCCATTCTCCCATTATTGGAGAAGGATGTTTGGATGTGCTCCATAGATCTCAAGGACGCCTATTATCACATACCGATACATCGGGCGTCCAGGAAGTATCTGCGCTTCAGCCTGGGAGACAGTCATTTCCAATTTTGTGCTCTGCCCTTTGGTCTCACCACAGCCCCCAGGGTGTTCACCAAATGTTTGGCAGTAGTAACTGCTCACCTGAGGAGTCTTGGATTCCAAGTGTTTCCCTATCTGGACGACTGGCTCCTGACTGCCACCACCAGTCATCTACTAATGGACAACCTCAAAGCCACCCTTTCCCTGGGTGCTACCCTGGGAATTACATTCAATTGGTCAAAGTCTGTCTTGCTGCCCTCTCAGCGCATAAGGTTCATAGGAGCAGAGATAGACTCAAAATTGATGCGAGTTTTTCTTCCTACCGAAAGGATCCAAACTTTACAAGGCCAAGTTCAAGCCCTGCTTTCAAGATCCAAGGCCCCAGCCAGGATGGTCCTGCAAATTTTAGGTTCGATGTCTGCCACGGTTCTTCTAGTTCCTCTGGCAAGATTGCACATGAGGATTCTTCAGTGGCTATTATCGACTCAATGGTCCTTTCAGGATCTTCCCCTCAATCACCCCATTATGATTACAGAAACGTGCAAATGGGACCTTCGCTGGTGGCTTCAGACATCCAATCTAAATCAGGGAAGTCCTTTTGTTATTCCCCCTCCAGTGGTCACCCTGACGACAGATGCCTCCCAGACAGGGTGGGGGGGGGCATTGTCTGGGCAGGTTAGTTCAGGGTTCCTGGCTTCCAGACGAAACTTTTCTCCACATCAATGTATTGGAGATGAGGGCTGTACTTCTGTCCCTACAGGCCTTACACAAGTTTCTCCCTCAGGGCATTATCGCCATCCACACAGACAACATGTCGGTGGTCTGGTATCTAAACAAACAAGGAGGGACCAGATCTTACCCCCTTTGCAGAGAGGCCATGAGGGTGTGGGAATGGGCTGTGGCTACCAACCGTTTCTTGGTAGCGACCCACATTCCGGGGAAATCAAATATATTGGCAGACAGATTAAGCAGGACAATTCTCTCTCCTCACGAGTGGTCCCTGAATGAAACAGTAGCAGCTCAGGTTTTCAGAAGATGGGGGACGCCGTGCTGCGACCTGTTTGCAACACCACAAAATACAAAGTGCAAAAGGTTCTTCTCCTTGACTCCACATCGGGGGGAAGCAGCTATGGATGCTCTAGCACAACCTTGGCCAACAGGGCTACTTTATGCTTTTCCTCCGATTCCACTTCTCCCCAAAGTCATTCAGAAAGCTTCTCAATTGGGGTCCACAATGATACTAATTGCTCCGCACTGGCCTCGTCAGGTATGGTTTCCCTACCTGAAGAAACATGCGGTGGACGATCCTTGGACTTTAGATCTAACTCCGGATCTGCTAATTCATCAGTCGGGACGACAACACCAGTCCCTTCACACTTTGAAGTTGACAGCTTGGCTCCTCCACTTCCGACTTTAGTCAGAAATCACACCTTAGACCCGGAAGTTATTCACATTTTATCTTCGGCCCACAAACTCACCACTAAGAAATTGTACCTCAGTAAGTGGAAGAGGTTTGCTATCTGGGCTCAACTCAGGGGCTTAGACCCTATCACTGCTCCAATCCCAGAGGTTTTGAAATTTTAACATCCCTGTTTAATCAAGGATCTTCTGTCTCTACTATTAAAGTCCAACTAGCGGCTATCTCTAAATTTCACGAATCCATGGATCCTCCGTTGATGAGCAGCAGATTATGCAAAACTTTCATTAAAGGTGCAGGGCTGTTAAGACCCCCAGTTTTTCATCCTGCGCCTCCGTGGGATCTTGATTTGGTGCTTCGTGCATTAACATCTTTCCCTTTCGAACCAGCTGCTACATGTGAGTTAAAATATCTGTCTTGGAAAACGGCCTTCTTAGTTGCAATTACCTCTGCAAGAAGAGTTTCAGAGCTTCAAGCCCTATCTATCAAACCACCGTACTTGATTTTTCACAAGGATAGAGTATCACTTAGGCCTAATCCATCTTTTGTCCCAAAGGTCTGTTCTAATCTCTGTCTCCAACAATCTCTAGAGCTACCAGTTTTCTTTCCAAAATTCTCCAATGAAGCAGAATACACTCTCCATAAATTGGATGTTCACAGGCAATTGCGCTTCTATTTAGACAGGACTCAGCAAATTAAGTAAATCAGACCAGTTGTTTGTGTCCTTCTCAGACAATAAATTGGGTAAAACCATCACAAAAGCTACTATCTCCAAATGGATTAGAGATTGTATAACTCAGGCTTATTCCTCTTCGAATAAGCAACTTACAACATCTATCAAAGCTCACTCGACCAGAGCTATGGCGACTTCTATAGCTTTTCATTCCAAGCTCGCTATTTCTGAGATTTGTGCTGTGGCTACTTGGTCCAATCCGCACACTTTCATTTCCCACTATAAATTGGATGTGGCATCTAAAGGGCGAGCATCATTTGGTTCCACGGTACTCAGGAGTGTTTTCCAGTGAGCCACCCAGGATTCAGGTGCTAGGGACGCTGTCCCATCAGTCAGAATGTAGGCGAGATAGGATCACATAACATCTTTTAGTTATGTACTCACCATAACTTCAGATGTTTGGGATCCATCTCGCCACATTCCTAATACCCACCCTCCTTCCCCTGCCTTGGAGATCAGAAGAGATTGAACGGTTTTGAGTTCTACTGTTTTATCTTGTTTCATCTGACGATGTTATATAATCAGTGCGTGCATGTGTGCATGTATGCGGACAAACTAGATCTGGGGGACTGGTAGTGGTGCATCCTGGGATATAGTAAGCTCAGCCAATAAGAGACTTCGCTCTTTGGCATAAGCGTGCCGAGTCGGAGCCGAGGGATCGGCTCCGAACCCATCAGTCAGAATGTAGGCGAGATGGATCCCAAACATCTGAAGTTATGGTGAGTACATAACTAAAAGTTTGGGACAGGAATGTGATATAAAAGAACTTCAGCAAGAGGGAGTATATGAATATTTGGGAATTGCTGAAGGATCAACAATAAAACATGAACAAATGTGAAATAAAACTCGGTAAGGAATATTTTAGAAGGCTTAAAAACAGCATTGACATCTAGGAACAAAGTCCAAGCTATAAACCAATTTGCTTTCTCTGTCCTAACTTATAGTTTTGGAGTAGATGACTGGCCCCAAAAGGTGTTGGATAGTTTGGACAGGAAAACAAGAAAGATGCTTCATGCTCATCAAATGATTTAATCAGTGCATACCAAGACTGTATATGCCCTGTTCTGAAGGAGGTATGGGCCTCCTTGAAATTGATTATATGTATAAGATCTGTGGGACTGCATACATATCTGCTGACCTCACAAGACCCAAATGTAGTGAAAGTTTTGAAACATGAGGAGAACTAGTCTAAGATGACTTTCCTGCTTAGTTTAGCAGAAGCATGTCTGCGTCAAGCGGGAATGGAAATCAATCCAGAAGTAAATAAAAATCAGGTAGCAACTGAATATGCCAAAAAAAGAAAAGAAAGAATATCAGGTGAAGGGTCAGATGAGAAGGCAAGAAATGTGGAAAATGTATAAATATATTTGCAAGTATAGGAAACAACCTTATGTTGATCAGGATCAAATGCAGGAATTGTTAAGGAGAGGTGAATTTAAACCAAAAGATGAAAGGTTAATATTGGTGTCTCAAGATAGTGGACTACGTACAAGTTGGTTTACAAAGTCCAATGAACATGTGGGAGAAACAGACAAATGTAGGTTTTGTAAAACAGAATTGGAAACAGTTGCACACCTTGTTGCTGGTTGTGACATACTATTGGCAGAAATACTGTGTACTGAAAGGCATAATAGTGTGGCAAGACTGTTACATTGGGGATTGTGTAAACATTATAATACCAAAGTAGCTGAAAAGCACTGGAATCAAAAAACACAAAGCACCATAGAAAATGATGAAGTTATATATTACACAGATTCATCCATTACTAGCAGTTCAAAAAATAGATGCAAGAAAACCAGATATAATAGTCCATGAAAAGAAGACAAAAGTAGCATTGATTATTGAACTCGCTACACCCAGTGTCTTATATACAGAAAGACATAAAGTCATAAAATACCAGGATTTGCAGGCAGTGTGGAAGAAAGATACCCAGACAGTTCCAGTAGTAGTAGGAACAACAGGTCTTATAAAAAAGAATTTACAGTCATACTTAGATATGTTACCAGTTGAAGCTGCGGTGGTGCAGCGGTAGCATTGTCACCTCACAGCAAGAGGTTCTCCCGTTCGATTCTCGGCTGGAGCACCTTCTGTGTCAATTCTGCATGTCCTCCCCACAGTCGAGTAGCATTCGAAAGACATGCGTGAATGGGCGTGCCTTCGTTGAAGGTTGGGCGTCGAGCTGGCACCTCAGCACCATAAAAATCTACTGCCAATCATTAGCGGACCGGAGTTCCACTGTGGCGACCTCTAACCAGGAAAAGCTGAAAGAAAAACAACAACAGCAACTTAGATATGTTACCAATACATGTAACTCTGTACGAATTGCAGGAGGAGTTATTACTGGGCACATTGCGAGTGCTCCAAAGAGCACTTCTGGCTAATATCAAAGATTGAAACAATAGTAATTTTGTGAACTTTAATCGTACTTTAAGTAAAGAATGGGGTCCATTCCCATCATGGTATTAAAAACCCAAAAGACTTGGAAAAATAAAAAAAAAATAATAAGGCAACTGAGTCCCAGTTTTATCTATGTCTAGCCAGTCCCGACCCTTGTGTTGTATTTACCTTCTAAAGAAGGGCAAAGCAGGTAATCCCGGAGTAAATTTGTCAGTACCTATCCACTCATCTGGGTTTGATTTGAAGCTTGCTACGGTCTCAGTTTATTTAATTTGCTGGGTAAGTTTTTTTTTTTTTCTGGGGGGTGGTAGGCATTGAGTAATACATTAGTTTCTCCATCATGCTGATGGAGATTTTAGTCCCTCGTTCTGGTAATACCGGGGCTGTATGACTTGTGAAGATACAGACAGTGAGGAAGGGGCCTCTAAAGGTGCAGATTGCAAGGCATAAGTCACCACTCAGGAACCTGTAAGTACACAGAGTAAAGGGATAGTACTTCAAGACTTTCCTAGTAGCTAACAGACTTTAGGCCAACAATCTTCTTGGTCAGGACCCACTGGAGCCTGTCCACTTGCTTAATATGTCTAGAAAGTTGCATCCCAAATGAGATGTTGTACTCAATAATTGGTTTAATTAGGGCTGCATAAAGAGGGACGATAACATCTTTTGACCTTTATGATATACCTTTAGATGGTTTACTATCAAAAGCATGAAAATCACTTACGCGAACGGTGATTTCTGCGACAAATAACGTCGACTCATACATATTAAATAGGTTGTATGGTCGACGCAACAATGTTGACAAATTCTGTCGACCATAGTTACTAATTCCCCTATTCACAGCAATGTCGTGAATCCCTGCCCTGTGTATGGCCTTCTGAAAGGACATACACATGAACGTCAACATTCTGACTGTCGCTCCTGCCATGGTCAAGGAGGTGTCTGTCGGACATGTCAGTGTCGACCTTTTGACTGTAAACCCCTTTAGATATTAATTGTGCTAAGCAGAAGATATTCTGATTACTGCTGCTAAATGCCTATCATAGAAGAAGGAATGTCAACCCATTTCCAAGATACTTGACTACATTATCATTTTGGAGTCAGATATTGGCTACACTGTACTTTAAGGGAGAGGGTTGCTTTAGCAGATGTAACAATACTATACTATACTTTTTCATATTTAATTTTATTCCTTTTCTGTGCACTACTTTTTAGGAGGGCTAGTTCCTACTATAATGAATGTCTATCAAAGAGAAATTAAACAGTTGCACCCGGCTTACAGGATATGGGAAGCTTTTCTCCCTGGTGCTCCGCTGAAAAGGGGTTATCGAAGCAGTTAGACTACCCCCATTAATAAAGAAAGTAAATAAGTATAAATTCATCCACCAGGACAGAAAAATGCCAGAATACATCATCGGGGAAGAACTCCAGAGACAGTCATAATACTCTAAAAGACCCTATTGTGGATGCATTTCAGGGGATCATACACAGATAAAGAAATCTAATTACTGATGAAGGTTCAGAGGAAACAGTGAGGGTGATAACGGAGGAGGAGGAAAGAAGTTGTATAAGGGCACTAGAAGCTTGGAATACACTTGGGAATAAGGGAGGGAAAAGGGGGATATGAAATGGCTTATTAGATTATGAAAGGAGATTATAAGGAGGTACTATTCAAGAGAAAGGACAGGAAAGGAAAAAGGGGACACCAACTACAAAAATGAGGAGCATTTTTTAGTCCTGATCTAAGAGAGTATTAATTTACAGAGAGGGTGGTGAAGATGTGGAATACGCTGACAGTTGGGATACTACAAGCCATTCCAGATTGTATGGAAACAGGCAGGAGGCAATAGGAAAGGGATGGTGCAAGACACTTGTTCCCCATACTGGGCCGATTTGACAATCATATTTTCTTTTGCTTTTACAGTGTGAATCTATGCATAACAGTCTTGCAGATGGCAACTGCAATGAATCTGTAAACCAAAAAAGCTGTTCCCGTTTATATGAGCAGCAAATAACTACAGGCTGTACATTAAAAATAGATTTAATGATAAGATGCATGAAAATTGCACCATAAGAACACTGAAACTGAATCAGAAAGTAGCATTCATTCAGTTACGTAGTTCATTGAACCTTTCAGCTGTATTCTTCTGTAGATCATCTTTCCCTCTCAGGGACATAACGTGAGGTTGTTGGCCAAATGTCAACCTGATAGTTGATCTGAACTCACAGCCTTCCAAACAGAAAGTAAGGCATACTTTACGCTTCCATTCGGAGGTTTCTCATTCTCAATGATGAAAAAAAAACATGGAGTGAGAATAGAATTTGGAGGTGTGGAGTTTTGCTCTCTACATGGGGGTTAGGAGCAATCTGCTCCCCTGCAAAATGCAATTTTATAAAAATGTTGCATTTTGCACATATTGCTAACAATCAAAACTACTTGTTATATGAGTTTCTAAGTATGACAGGGTTTGTAACATGAGGAACTGTGCAAAGGCTTCGTATTATACACTTGGAAGCCTTGAGGAGATGCAATGAAAATAAATATAGCACAGCGGTCTACTGATAATTTAGGTTTGCAGCTGTTTGTTTTCAGATAGATAATGTTTATTCCTTTTTGTACGCAAATGTTGAGTTGATACAGGCTTTAGTTTCGACATTCTGATATAAAAAGAACCACCAGTCAAGTATTTATATTCAAAGCATCTCAGTCATGTTTCTTAATACAGACATACATTTGCTTTATCCTTTGCCTGAAACTCCCAGGTTAACTGCATGAAATGAATCAAAGATTATTGTCATATTTCTCATTAATTTGGTACAGTTTCTTTGCTTTCTTTCTTTCGTTTTTTTTTTCTTCTTGTCTTGCAATGAAACGACTCTGCTGTTAATGATACACTGAACTGGTATAGTTCTAATAATAGTGTATTTCAACAGAAGAGGGAAATCCCTATGCTGACAAGCATGGTACCATCTGACTCTGTGGTACAGTTCTGTAGGTTACTGTATTGTAACAAGGCGATATGCAAATGTTATTGGGAAGCATGTAGAATGGAAGGATTCACATGCATGTGTACTCAGTATATGGGGCACTATCATACCTCTCAACCTCTTAGCGCAAGAAATCTGGGCAAAGCCTGACATAATGGGAGGACAAAAGCCCAAAAATAGGGACACATTGTAAATATTGCTCTTATAAACCTAGAAAGTTGCTAGAACAACGGGATGTGTTAGCATGCATTTTCTAAAGGATATAAAGTCTGAAACTCAAATTTGTGTCATTATTTAGTGACTTTAATCCTTAGATGACCCCAGTAATTTGTCAAAAAAATGCTATTTTTATAAGAAACAGATCCAAAATAAAAAAAATCTGGACATTCTGAGACAATTTGTACAGCTGAGAGGTATGAGTACTAAGCCTATACAGTGGGATGACTGCATAAACAGTGCCCCCCCCCCCACACACACACATTGTGCATTTTAGACTGTGAATCACATGGTACTTTGATACACTGTTCTGTGACATACTAGACCCTCACAATGTTTATGAATAGCAACCTGAAACCATAAATGTATGTGTTTTGGGGGTTTTTTGTTGGTATCACAGTGGTGTAGTAGCAGTTAGAATTCTTGCATCACTGCTGTTGGCTCTCCAGTTTTCTTTTCAGCTTGGGCGCCTTCAATGCAAAGCCCGTGAAAAACAAGTGTGTATCCTAGCTGTGTCTGCTTGGGTTTGCTGTCTGTGCTTTGTCTTCTTCCTCCATACCAAAGGAGTGTCACAGGTGAATTGGTGTGTCACAGGTGAATTGAAATGCCACAGTTGAACTGGTGATCCTCAAAACTGGCTGGGACTGCGGATGCTGTGTGTGTGTGTGTGTGTGTGTGTGTGTGTGTGTGTGTGTGTGTGTGTGTGTGTGTGTGTGTGTGTGTGTGTGTGTTCCTCTTATGATAGCTGTTGTAATCAGAATGATTTTCTATTCCTTCTGCCCTTTAAATACCAGGATAGGCTCAGGTTGTTTGCAAAAATGTGTAAGAAGTCAAAACAGGAGTAGTGCAGCCAATAAGAAATGCTTGTGTAGTTCTAAATGAGAATCAAGGTGATGCGGGCGAGACACTTACAGCACCAGTAGAAGGGCTCAGTGACTGAGAACTGAGGGCATTTAACCAACCAGGAAAATACTACCGCAAAACTGTGCATTTTGTAGACTGTGAGCGGACAGAGCGAAACCACTTGTTAGGTGAGATTTATTGGGTCATCTAAGGAGTAAACACTTCAGTATGACACCTTGTCAGACACTAGAGGAATTTCTCATTTATGCCAGCCTTTTTGTAGCATCATGACCATCAAACATAAGCATTACTTAACAGTGTACCTTCCCTTCAGGGCTGTACACATATGCAGGTATACCACCTCATTTGCATGAGCATAAACCTCTAAATATTTACAAGCCTGGTCAGAGACGTAACCACCACTAAGTGACCTAGGCATCTGCGGTGCTGGCTAGTGGAGGGATAGGTGTGACTTCACTTTAAAAATATAAAAAAAAAATCTGTCTTCTGCAATTGGTTTTAAATATCTGTCTTCCATCATTAGCTTAAAAACAGCCCCAGAAACCTCAACATTAGGATGACATCAGCTCCGGCATATCTGGACATGGGAGGTTTGAGCAACAGCACCATGTACCTCTTGGTACAGAAATGGAGAATGGCAGTATGCAGAGAAATGAATAAATAAATACAAGTCACTGAAGTGGCAGAAGACTGAGGATTGATTTCAATATGCAGAGAAAGAGAAATGGCAGTAGAGTGATTTGATCCCATCGACACTGTAAAACTCCGCTATGGCGACCCCTAACTGGGAAAAGCCAAAAGAAGAAGAAGAAGTTAGAAGATAGTAGCAGCTGAATATATATATATATATATATATATATATATATATATATATATCTATATCTATATCTATATGGGTCTATCTGACAACACCGACAACAAAATCACCGACACCACAAAACCGAAAGTTCAGCAACACGAAACGTCACATACCCGACAAACCACAATCATGACATTCAACAAACAAAACAAATCCCCTGTCCAAAAAGCACACACACAACACAAGCACACCAAAAACCTTACAAACCTACACTGAACCTTACATACACAACTATCTATGCACTAACCTTAACCCAAACCCTAACCCTAAGGGCCGTCACTATCGCACACTCACATAACCCATGCCATAACTCACTTAACCCACCGCTATCCCTAACGTCTGTCATTATCGCACACTTACGTTACCCACACCCTGACCCTAACGTCCATCCCTATCGGACACTTACCTCTATATGTCAGTGTTCCCAGCATCGGGATTCTCAACTGTCGGTCTTCTCCGTTGTCAATCTTCCAGTGTCAGTGTTCTCATCATCAGCATTTCGAGATTTCGGCGTTTTCAGGTAGACCCATATATATATATATATATATATATATATATATATATATATACACACACACACACATAAAATGCCAGTTAGGGGCACTGTATAGTTAAGGGATTTTGTTTTTGCACAGAGTCAGACCCTTAAACCTCTACACCAGTTTTTTTTTTTTTTTTTTGCTAAATCACTGAGAATTACTGTCTGTCATTGTCATTCGTAGTTTTGTGTTTTATATTTAGTGTCAGTTGTCAACAGGTAGCACACTTGCTTTTGGTGCAAAAGGCTGTGGGATCTATTCCCACATCAGGTAGATCAATTGCATAAGAGAATGTGCTGCACTCTTAAGACTGTCCTCTCTGAGGTAATCATTAACCTGTTTTCCAGCCAGCTGGGTATCTCCTAATGCCTCCACCTTCTTCAGGACCAATAATTTATTCATTTCTTTACTAAGTCAGTGTCATGGTTCCCAAACTGGTTAATGATGGTTGATGTAGCTTAAGAAGTCCTCTGTATTACCAGCTGTTTTGCTTTTCTCCAGTGCTTATCTCTGCTGGCTACTGTTTCAGACACACTTTTGATATGCAGTTACAGTTTGACTTCTCCACCTCTGACTTCATTGTAGAACTTGCCTCTTGATTTATTGCTTACTTTATTTGTTTTGCAGTTGTTTTCACCAGTTACAGATCCTTAGTCTTAAATGTGTGGAATGCTGTAATTTTAAGGCTTTATAATGCTGGAGACATAGTAACACACAACAAAGGTCAGCTCATTTTACAGATTTATGGAAACATAACATAACATGCATATTCTTATTGGTTTCCTACCCATATCAAATGTCAACTAATCAGACTGTGTATGGAATAAGGCACTTGGAGCTGTGCATGCTACAGTTATTATGTTACTCTAAGGAGTGTTGTAAGACATAACCCCAAAGGGCGAGTGCCTTACATTCCATGGACATGCAGCAACATCTAACCATGCACACCCCCACAAGTGCGTTACTGCACTTATAAGAAGGGCATCTGTATTTTTTTCCAGTTTGAAGTTTGCATTTATTTATTTATTTGTTTTAGTTAGCTAGTCAGTTAGTTGTTGCATTTGTTTACTGGGGTGTTTGCAGTGTATTTTACTGTAAAATACTTATATTGCCCACTTTCACAAACTGATTATTGTGGAGGGGTATAATATTTTAAATGAGTATAATTTTTGTATGATTTTTTTGAGAATGGTCTTTTTAGGGACCCTTTCTCAACTTATTCTGTGCCATTGTGCAATTAATTTTATTTGTGTTATCTCAGAATTATCAGTTAAATTACATTTTGGATCCAAGTTGCACAAATTTGATGATATAACTCATGTAGTGGTGACCTATAAGTCGAAAATCTGAGCTCCAAATGTTAAATTTTGCAAGAGTTTTGAACGTTTATTGAAAATAACGGTAAGAAAAGTGTGCCACCCTGAGAGATCGTTTTGCATGCTTATAACTTTTAACAATGTGGAATTTTTGTAAGCAAACGTTAAGGTAGTCATTTTAGGGACCTCTTTATGTACCTATAGTGAACCATTGCACAATTGCATTTGTAAGTGACTCACATTTGTTTTCACAACTTACAGTTTGGATATGAGCTGCAAAAATTCAGTGTCATGACTCAGCTGGTGATCCATAAATAGTATTTTAAAAATTTGAGCTTATCATATTACACTTTGGCAGAGTTGTGGGCATTTAAAATTATTTTTTCATGTTGCATTGGCTTTTTAGTGCAGGCTCGGGTCTGCATTTTCATTGGTATTATTTTTTTTATTTATGGATTTTCTTTTTTCCATTTTACACTGTTCTGGTTTGATAATTAGTGATAATAGAAAGCCGACCATGAAGTTTTCTTCTATTGAAGATCAAAGTTAATGGGGAGAGAAAAAATGTCTCTCAGTAATATCTTGAAGGTTGTGAGTGAGAAGGGATCTGTGTGACTAATATGAGGTCTAAGTGGCTTGCCCTTGGTCCCTCCAAAGCACAGAATACATTTGATGTACTGCTGACAAGTAGACCGATCAGTCAGTGTTCCTTGCCCAATTTCATAAACATATATGCAGTTGTTTACATTGATGACATGTTTATCATGCACATAATTGCCATGCCCATCATATAACATAATGCAAAATGACAATGTCATCATGACCCCAAAGGATGAAAAACATGCAGTATTGCTAGCACTGCAGGACAGACGCATTGATCTCTGAAGGACACTGTGACAGTGATGGTTGAATGTATACACTTTGCAGGACACATGCACTGATCTCTGAAGGACACTATGACAGTGATGGTTGCATGTATACACTTTGTAGGCAAAACACAGCGATCACTGAAGGACACTATGACAGTGATGGTTGCATGTATACACTTTGCAGGACAGATGCACTGATCAATGAAGGACTGTATGACAGTGATGGTTGCATGTATACACTTTGCAGGACAGACACAGTGATCTCTGAAGGACACTATGACAGTGATGGTTGCATGTACACACTTTGCAGGACAGACACAGTGATCTCTGAAGGACACTATGACAGTGATGGTTGCATGTACACACTTTGCAGGACAGATGCTGTGATCTCTGAAGGACACTATGACAATGATGGTTGCATGTATACACTTTGCAGGACAGACGCACTGATCTCTGAAGGACACTATGACAGTGATGGTTGCATGTATATACTTTGGATGTACCCAAAAGTGGAGATTCTTCATTTCAGGAGTGAACCTGGACCACTGTCTACGTAAATGACTTGCTCAAAGACACACAGTATCCACAGGCTGAGGGAATCAAACCTAGGACTGTAGAATAAAGCTTATCACCTCATAGCCTTAACCCTCTGAGCTACATTGCATTTTGTGAAGTGATAATCATACAAGAGCACCTGGTCCACTCCCTCCATAAATCATGGCACGCATTCATGTTTATTCAGTTCTCCTTTCTTTGCCAACCCAAAATAGATTTGTCTGAACAGAATTATGTTGAGAACAAGACAAGAAGCAAAGCTTCCAGTGTTTCAGTTCTCTTTTCTTCCAGACAATGCTATCTTATTTCTACAATTTAACATTATTGTTTAAAGTAAAATATTTGGAACTGTTGAGTTATATTTACCTTAAAGAGGCATTCTTTTTAAAAACAAAAGTTTTTACATACTAAATTTATACTGTTTTAACTGCTAGTTTCAGAGATTTTTTTCTATATACTTTTTTTAGTGTTGATCTTCTGATTACCACAGACAAAAGTCGTTATTCAGTGCATGATTTAAAATTAACCCAGTACTGCATTTTACTCAGCAAGTGACTGTTATTTGTAGCATCACAGTCTGTTGCCATGGTGAGTACTGTGCAATCACAAAGTCAAGACACTTTGAAGTTAGCAAAGGAAATGGAAGTATATTCTAATGTAGTATGTGCAGAATTTTCAGACAGATCATAACATTTTGCAGTACAAGTCTAGAACAGAATATATGCTATATGAAAACAAATGCATTTTAATTAACTTAAATGGCCAGGGCATTGCATTATAAAAGAAATGTACTGAAGTGCTAAGGCACACTTCAATCAGTCAGTGTTATTACTCTTGCTTTGCCTTTTTCAAAGTAGTATTTGTATACATATTTTTGAGTACAAAACATCAAAGGCAGAGAAGATGAAAGCAAAAATATTTTCAGACACTTTTATTAACAAACACTGAGCCCTTTTCCACTTGGGTTTCTAAGTAAACTTGTACTAATCGATTATGTTAAGTAATATGATCTTTTACTTACTTCCATAACACACACCGTAAGGCTTATTGGCTTCATGTCGCAGGTCAACTGTCAGTTATTACTACCCTTGTATCACTAGTCTGGTCGAATTCTGAATTACTCTTCTGGAGGGGTTAAGCAAGCTTTTAAAATAAAAGAGAATTTTGGTAGCTGAACACAAGCATGTTTTTTATGCGAGAGGGTCATTTGTATTATACCATGGATAAAATGTATCTTTATATTTTGCAACATATTGTTGTATGTCATTGAAACTACTCATTGCACACCTATTAAATGAAATGATCAAACTACATAAAGAATACAAAGTAAAAATAGATATGCATACTAACTCGGAATAAGCCAAGCCTGTGTAAAATCTGAAATTCTTGAAACATCCTGTTCAACTAGTGAGTCCTTAGGTGAGAGAGACTGACTTAAAAAAGTGAAATGTCTGGCCAGCTTAGGGTCAGCCATCATAGAGGAAGTGAGAACATGGTCAGGAGATGAGCCCTCTTAAGATGAAAACACCTGGCAGTTAATAATACACTCTGATAGAATTAAGGAGATGCACGTCTGCTATACTGAAAAATCAGAATATAGAATATAGTGCTGGAGGAACAAACATGTAATATTTTGAAAATCAATATTAATAATTGGAAAAGAGATAGAAGTAAATCACACAGTGTCTACTATGCCTTTGGAATAAGCTATCCATGTTAATAACATAATATGCCACATATACCACCTTCAAAAATAGCCACATCCTACATCAGCAGTCACAAAACAAATGTTTTCCATAAAATCATATCCTATAATCATTGTAAGGCAATGCTATGAGTCTTTTAAAAGGTGATGTTTATCATAAAAAAATATTTTTAATTTTAAGTCATCCCATTGCTTATGGGTTCCATTCTTGACCCTCCTGTAGCAGTAATGGGGGGGGGGTCTAATTCACCCTTCCGCAGTTTTGGAATCCCCAAAATTGCTGGGATTAATGGTTTACTAACAGTAAGAATCTTGATTGTGAATGGAGGCAATGAATATTCCTACACTAATTCAGTAATCCAGTTATCATTCCTCCCATATTCCTAGAGACCTCATCATCATTTAAATATGGATATATTTTACAAACATAGTCTATAATATTCATCAAAACAACCTCTCCCCCTTTGTCAGACTTCACTGTCCTACACAGAAATAGAATAGAAAGGTCCTGGGACAATTTTAGCAGTGAATTACTCTCTTCTTTAATTAAATTGTAATAACTTCAGCCTGAATGTTTACTTTCCAAATTCCTCAAATCTCTCTCAAACAATACAATTGGAGGATTGAGTGGAGGGCGTGGTTTGACTGTCTCCTCCAGTAAAACCCCAGACACCCCTTATCCATGATTCACAGTAACATACTCAGATTCAATTTTCTCACTTACAGTTTCAGTTCCAAGATTATACCAACCGTTTTGTACTTTCTAGATGGCACAAATATGAATCATTTTTTGGGGAAAACCTCTACAAGTTCATTAGTAGTGTGTACATTTATGTAATATAACATTTGAAAACTGCTCACATTGTATACTGGGATCAAGGACTGCAAATAATTCAATTGTTCCTCCCTTTCACCCCCTCTGATAATAATACCCCTTCCTCTCATGCTGACCCAGCAGCTCAACCCTTGCTACATACTGGTGTCCCTCCTGTAGATGTATTTGTGGTGGGATATGGGTGATTTGGGGGTAGTTGTGTTGTATTCTCCAAATCAACCTGACCCTCCTCCCCATTAATTTCATAATGCTCATCGTTGGACACTCCATGAAATCCTAAACATACTTCCTGTGTTTCCACATTTTACTATAATAATTATTCTTAATATTGTTGCTGTTGGGTAATGAATATGCCTCCTTCTTATCATATGCCAGTTTATCTCTGGTAAATTTCTCAGACGTTGTTTTCTTTACTCATTCTCTCCAGTACAGTTCTTTTGAGTGCTCACCTTTAACACCCAGAGGGTGTGGCTTGAGCCTTTAAAAAATGAAGTTATCACCTTACAGTTGACACAGGTCAAATGTCAATATAATTGTGTTTACCATCATGTGTGCTTCAAGATAAAATATTCTGATACCTTGTTTGTAGCATGGTTTTGAAATTATTAATGTAAATATGAGCAAGCAATATTTGATGCCTAGAGGCGCAGTAGGAGGTAACTGCAGTAAAGCTTGGAGGTGCACTTGGCTGTAATGAGTTAATGGCCATACATTTAAAATCAACTCTATAAAACAAACCCTTATGTTGCACCTCATACTCTGGAAATAACAAGTATCTAATGATTTCCGGTTGCAACACCTTTATCTCCATTTCATATTTCTTTAAAATGTTGATGCTATCCCTAATAAACATGTCTCTAAACTAGTCCTATCAAATAAGTACAAAAGATCCCTATATAATAGGGAATTGTTTTCAAGTCTGTTCAGAAACTTGTAAATCCTAAGGCCATTAGAGAGCCTTTAGAATCCATTAAAATACACTGTCCAAATGTGACTCCTCCACAGTTGTTTAGGCTCGTATTGGAAGTCTGTTTAACCATTTATGTATTGTATTATTAACAATAACAGATGTAGAAATGTAGAAAATGAATGATTGGAGCCTATTTATTTCTTTTATTTATTGCACCCCTAATTTTTAAAGATTTTATAGATTTCAGTATCTTTAATGTGTAAAAAGGTGAGTAGATTACATTTTACTACAGTATGATATTTTGTGCAATGTCGTTGAAAAAATTCTTGTGTAATTTGTTATTAACTGTTTTTTGTTATAAGCATGACGTTTTTAACTATACAAGTTATTCAATTACCCTTATGGTCAGTTTATTGTAGTGTGATCATGTGAATGTTAATTATATTATAAGGTACTTGGCTATCTGACTTCTTGTTCTGATGACGTTTGTACATTTTTAACAAACAAAAACACTAAACCTATTTGATTTGAATAAAATATAGACGTTATATACTGGAATTCATGCAGACAGAGTCAATAGCCATTTAGAAATAAAAATCAGCCATGGGAATAGAACAAAAAGGTAATAAAAGAAAGTTGTATGGAACATGGGATCATCTACTAATAAAGCCATAAAAAAGGGGCAGAATATGACATGGATAAATTACAAAAAATATTTAACAGCATCCTACATTTCCGGATTTGGAATGTTTACAAACATGTAAAATATACCATACATTGATCAATTACATTGTGGTGACTATGAAACAGTGATAAACCACTTTACAGCTGAGTCATGATTAAGTGCAAGTTATTGTCCCAGCCATAAGGATTCAAATGGGATATTCCAGGGTAATTGTTTGTCACCGCTGCCGTTAGTGCTTGTGCTTAACCCATTAAGCTATTTATTTAATAGACTAGGCTACTGTTGCAGCTTAACTCCCAGAGACCTAACTCGTTCAAAGACATCTCATCTATTCTTTATGAATGCATTAATATTGTATAGCTCATCAAAGAAGCACCTGAAAGCACTCTTACAAATGATTAAAACCTTCTCAGATGATATAAGAATGACATTTGGCCTTGATAATGTGCAAAAACAATAATTATTACAGGACAGCTGCAACAACAAGAAAATGTCAGCATGGTACCGGAATATTTTGTAAAGGACCTTGAACAGGAGGGTGTAAATAAATATCAGTAATGCTCTAAATTAATGATGGGTCCATTACTGTCTCAGTATTAGAAACCCAAAGCATTCTGAGAAATTAAAAAGGGTGATATCAAGAACAATTACCAGATGCAACAGAAAATATATAATTTCCTGAACAAGTATTATGTACAGTAACATGTATTTGTCCTTCCCAAGTTTTACATCTATGTATGCACTATGCTTTTTTGTAAAGTATTTGCCTGCAAATATTAACAACATTGACAGCCACACCTATGTTTTGTATATTGTCCACAAGAAGGTACCTGTATTTTCCTTCTTTGAGTAAAACACCTCATTCTTGGGACTTTGTTATTAGATAAAATGTTTAAATTTACTCCCAGACTTAGTTCCATATTTCCTTACCTTTAGTGCAATATAACTACACTTGTTAGTTAAGTCTGCGAAAAGTTTGCCTGGACTCCTTAGAGTTGGTCTATACCAACTTCCAGGTTTATCGATAATTTAATTGTTAGCATTGCATACATTCCCCTTTTCCTTCACCAGACCACAGTCCGTGAGGGGAGGCTCATATGGTGCCCATTCAAATTAGAGTCAAGGTTTGTTAAAAACCTGTGAGGTTATACTGAAACGTTTGCTCAAATTCCGTAAGTTGACTGATGATGTCATATCTCACATAGGTGATTTGCTGGGAAAAGATGCCATGTCCTTGAAAAATTAGATAGGAAAAGATCCCATTCCCTGGAAGAATTAGAACTTTGTCCATAAATCTTGAAATAGTTTGGTGTCATACTATAGACCATTTTTTTATGTGAGTTAAGTAAATGCTGTCCTAAACTCAGATGAGTATAGGGCTTTTCATTGTGTATTTATATCACAGCTGGTCAAAACCACATTCACCTTTATTGTGCAGGGCAAGGGTTTGCTAGAGTGTGGTTTTCACCTTTCCCTGCTGTTCTCTGACTGTGGAGTTGGCACGCCCACACACATAGATATATACACACACACACACATATGTATATATATATATATATATATATATATATATATATATATATGTATATATATATATATATATATATATATATATATATACATACATACATACATACATACAGTGGATATAAAAAGTTTACACACCCCTGTCAAAATGCCAGGTTTTTGTGATATAAAAAAGTGAGACCACATTAAATCATTTCAAAACTTTCCCCACCTTTAATATGATCTATAACCTATACACTTCGATTGAAAAACAAATCTGTTAGGGAAAAAAAATATAAAAAATAAAAAACATACAATATGCTGGTTGCATAAGTGTGCACACCGTTAAACTAATACTTTGTTGTGTGTGCACACCCTTAAACTAATACTTTGTTGAAGCATCTTTTGATTTAATGACAGCATTCAATCTTCTTGGGTAGGTGTCTATCAGCATGGCGCATCTTTACTTGGCAATATTTGCCCATTCTTCCTTGCAAAAGTGCTCCGAATCTGTCAGATTGCGAGAGCATCTCTTATGCACAGCCCTTTTCAAGTCACCCCACAGATTTTCTATTGGATTTAGTTCTGGGCTCTGGCTGGGCCATTCCAAAACTTTAATGTTCTTCTGGTGAAGCCTTCTTTTGTTGATTTGGATGCATGCTTGAGGTCATTGTCATGTCGAAAAGTGAAATTCCTTTTCATCTTCAGCTTTCTAGCAGATGCCTAAAGGTTTTTGGCCAAAAGTGATTGGTATTTAGAACTGTTCATAATTCCCTCCACCTTGATGAAAAGCAACCCCAGAGCAAGATACTGCCACCACCATGCTTCACCGTGGGGATGGTGTTCTCTTTGTGATGCGAAGTGTTGTTTTTGCGCCAAACATACCTTTTCGAACTGTGGCCAAAAAGTTCAGCCTTGGTCTCATCAGACCATCACACATCTTCCCACGTGTTTGAGAGACTTGATGTATTGTTTTACAAATTTTAGCCAGGTCTGAATATCTTCTGTGTAACAAAAGGCTTCCGTCTTGCAACCCTACCCCATAGTCCAGACCTTTGGAGAATA